>NC_134410.1:43013564-43193564 GCF_038048845.1 Mixophyes fleayi | reverse complement strand
GACATTCATTTATAGAGAGAGCACTTATTACAAACTGGTGAGTATATCATTCATTCGGGGAGCATAAGAAAAGTTAAGTGAGGTCAATATAACCTGTAACATCTTCTGTTGCTAATTTTAAAAAAGATTTGCTCCTGGTCTAAGTATTGTTCTACATCAGTAGCAGACAAAGGGTGGTCACTGGGAGAGAAAATATCATAATGTATTTAAAGGTGATACTGCCCTAGGCAATGTGAGTGAATATGACCTTTATTAATAATTGTGCTCATGCAAAAAAATGAAAACAGTAAAGAAGTTAATTACAACAGTAGAAAACATTTCTATTCTGCCCAAGCACAAACCTGCACTAGGCATATACCTACTTTGTCTAGATGGGAAATACAAACATGACACTGACTGAATAGAATTCTTCTACAATTAGTATAATTGTTTAAGAGACAGCACATTTGACAAAGCCCTCATACCCACAGGTGTTAATTACATGTGTTTTACTAGCATTTCTAACAATTATTTCTAGTGTCACCAAACCACCACTATTGTTATTAGCATTTGCTAATGTTGTGGAAATGTGTCACTTGTATTCCAGTTATCACAACGCATTTTGTAATATCCACATGCGTCTACTGCAGAAGCCTAGTTGGCGCCCTAAGCACTGCTAACAAGGGCATGTCAAAAACACGTTTGACATGCGTTTTCACTCTTGTTTTTACTATCGTCAAAAAATCACAACCCAACGCATTTGACATGTGCTTACACTATCGTTTTTACTAACGTCAAAAATCCCAACCCAACGCCAGTTAAAACCTGGTCTTACATATAAGTGCTATTTTTACATACACAGGAGATGTAGGCTCATTACACTGTTGGCTAACCTGTGACACTCCAGCTGTTGCGAAACTACAAGCCCCAGCATGCTTTGCCAGTAGATAACTAGCTGATAGCTGGCAAAGCATGCTGGGGCTTGTAGTTTCGCAACACCTGGAGTGTCACAGTTGAATCCTTTGTGCTAAACAGTCACTTTTGGTTCAGAGTTTTGTGAATCCGCTAAACAATACACCTACAAACAAAACTTCTTTATTTACTTTCAGAATTTTTCAACCATTGTTATGCTATTAACTCCTTGTTACTCAGTTGCCTGCTCTCCTTTTCTCCAGCATTACAAAATTTGTCTTCATAAAAATCTAGCAAATATATTTGATTCTTTATAGCAAACAGGATGCCCAGAGGGAGCACTGAATTTATATTACATTAAATAGACACTTTACATCAAATGTCACACATCTATATAATGGAGGCACACCGTATACACAAGATACTTTTTTTTTCCATTTGAATATACTATAAATGCGACCAACGGAAATATATCAATTACTACTATAGGACTTACTGCCGTCCAATCAGTACAAGGTAAATTGCTTTCTTTATAGATTTTTAAAAAAAATACAACTTGCTTCTCATGCCAGTGATGTATTTCTGTTTTATACACTTGCACTAAGAGAAGTAGACTAGTTGTCGCTGTAATATTAAATTGAATCGTTGGAAATTCTTGGAATAAATAGTTATACTACACACAATTTGTTATTTCATGGGCGATAGATAGATAGATATGAATTACATTGGGTTAAAAACATACTGCAGCCACAGCAAAACAATGGACTGGTTTCGAAATATAGTATTTTAAGCTGCTTCCTAGTAACACTAACAGCCTGTTACAACCTTTTTCGAGTTCATTAATGTAAAGTGGAAGCTTTCAGCTCAGGATGTGATGCGTTCTAGAAACAGCCTCACTGGAACAGTGAAGCGGTCTTTGGGAGACTATTAATGTACCCCCTAGTGACAATGTGCAAATAAACAGCCAGACCCAATTATGTAGAATGGTGACTCAGGTACAGGACTAGATCAGCGCTCTGCTAATCGTACACATTTTTATATTCATTTACATTTTCTTTTTTATATTAATAATTATTACATTTACTTTTTTTAAACAGGTAACTATGGACTGAATTGGGCAGAATTATTTCCATGTATTTACCTGATACAGATGGGATACATTGGGAACTGGAACTATCGAGAGCTACAGCTGTTGGGGGGAAAGAAATGGGCCTCCAAGGTACTAGCTGTGCATTGATGGGCAACCTGGTACAATTCGAGGGGTGCATGGTGAGGCTCTCTACCCTTCAAAATTCTTAATCTCAGTAGTAGTAGTTAAAATAATACATTTAATCAAATAAATAAATAGACACCCTTCTGGTAATAATATATCAGCAGGCATTTTAATCAAGTGTTAGAAGCTATAGCAAACAAATGTGACAAAGCAGGAAGGAGCTAGGAGGCCACAGGTAAAGGTACTGGGGGGCCGCTGGTTCCCCACCACGAGCCTAGAGGGTGTAAAATGTAAATCCAGCCCTCTAAGCATCATCACTGTAATCGCATTTAAGAAAACCATTGAACTATTTATATGGGTCCCTTTCAAGCGGTTTAGTCAACAGTGGTCTCAATTAGGGTTGGCAGTAAGCCCAGTTAGAAGTTGCAAGTTTGCACCTTGGCAACATGCAATTTTAAAACGTGAGGACAGAATTAGAGTTGGAATGGAGGTGCATTTTAGCTAATCTCTAAGGGGGCGATTGAATGACAGATCCTTGAGGGAGGGATTATTGCGCTGTAACAGCAATTATGGTACAGATATCTTGGTATATTTTTGCTCTCATCTCTATGTAAGGTTCAATAAAAAAATAAGCAAAGATTTTAACCCTGAACATCCCAAGGAGAAACCCCTTGTGACGCTCTTAGGGACTTCACTGGTAATTGAATCGTCCCCCAAATTGAAGTGTGAAAATAAAGCTGCCCAAAATTTGCACACACACACAGATGATAAGGCAGCGTTATCCCTGCATGCCAAAAAATATTGCATATGCACTCCCTGCATTGCAATGTTGTTTGCTCAGGTGCCAATTTGCACCCTTTTGTTGTCTGGATTTAAATCTAAATGAGACCACGAGTGTCCAAAGCATGGCAACTATTGAGGCAACACTCCCTTCCATGAATGATAAATAGGCACTTTTATGACTGTAGATGTCAGTATTTTAATTGCAGTTCATAAATGTTTTATACTCTTTAGACAGCAAAACACTGTAAAGAATGCACAAAAGAATAAAACAACAGAACAAATAAAATCGGTGCAATTTATGATTATGATGGCTTAAATGTATTTTATTTCACACAGCATATTAAAATGCACCTTTATTATTGTTTCAGTTTAAATAATAGGTAGTGATGATTATCTCATTTACATGTTATGGATAAACACAATAGCATTTAACAATAAAGCTCAGCCAGCTTACTACAAATAAGGGACCAGCAGGTATGTTTTATGACATTCTGAATTGGTAATAGACATTATTTTAGTAGGATACCAGCCAAGGCACTCTATGACAGTACAATTCCATTGTGGGCATTTTACAGTTCTACACTTTCTGGCTATTTACACGTGAAGGTTAATTAGACTCAGCAAAATAAATTCAATGCACTCAGCAAAAGTAACAAAAATGCAGATTAATTGGAAATCTGCACAGATACAAAACATTTTATTCCAGGATACCTAGGCCTCCTGTTAAGAGAGTCAACAGCATATACTACAAAGGAATTAATCAGCATGATTTATGACTATGTGTTAGGTTAAACTATTTTTGTTTATTTTTAGGGACAACATAGAAATTGATATCAGGTTGGAGGATTTAAAGTAAAGTAAAGAACATCTAGAAAATTGGGTGTTATTTAGGGGGAGATACAATTCAGCGCGAGGAGTCTCGCCGTCCGCAGAGACACCTCGCGCCAATGCTATGGGTGGAAACTCCGCTCATTTTCCCCATAGAGTTGTGAGGAAAAATGAGCGGAGATTCATGCCGTAATTGCCAGCAAAGTGCGCAGCCGGACATTGCTGTGACATACATGCAACAATGTGTCTGTTTTTTACCTCTGTATTTCGGGTTACACGTAACCTAGAGTAGAGAGCATAGGTACGTCCAGATCAAAGATACGCCAGGCATCATTCTCAACTTATGTCTCTAGGGCAGAGGTGTGGCAATCATCATCATCAACTTTTTCAATGGGATAAACAGTTTGAATGCTGTATAAATATTGTTTACATTTTTTTAAAAAAACAGTGATGTGTCCCGCGCCACTTAAAATCCATAAGCTGCACCAGCGCTCTATAGCATAGGCTGGCTCTGACTAAACCAAGGAAATAATGAGCATGGGATCTCTAAGCCAAAGTGGAAACCAGGCAAGAGAGGCTGGGACGGTCACGCTATAACAGGGAATCCCCCCATTCCCCCATAGTGTGAACCAGTAGCAGCCTGGGCCAGATCATCTACTGAGGGCACATTAAAATGAGCACCCCTGGGTCAAGCTGGGCCCAAACGCTACCAGCAGTTTCCCATGTTAGTCCTTTGTGGCTGGCCGTGTGGCTATTGACCCTTGTGGTCAATTCAGGACACTATTATTCAGTGCCAGGTACTTCTAGCAACCAGTTTTTGGCACATATTATGGTTATTTATTTTATTCCCACTTGATTACCAAGAAAGAATATTTCAATTGGAATATGCTGTTAAGTGGTAAGAACTTTTTAATATAATTAAAGTTGATAAAAAAAGTGTGCAAGTTTTATTTTATAATTTATTATATAATGTATTATATACTAATATAATGGGAGAAGAGTCTTAGTGGCAAATGTGCCACTCCAAGGTCCCGAGTTGTTTTTACCATTACCTTGGTGTCAATACCAGGAAGATTAGCAGAGCTGTACAGAGTAGGTGAGTTAGGGGTATTATTTACTAAACCGCGGGTTTGAAAAAGTGGAGATGTTGCCTATAGCAACCAATCAAATTCTAGCTGTCATTTTGTAGAATGTACTAAATAAATGATAGCTAGAATCTGATTGGTTGCTATAGGCAACATCTCCACTTTTTCAAACCCGCAGTTTAGTAAATATACCGCTTATTCTTTGGGTAGGGGCAACTTCTCATATTTATGACCACAAAAATGATACAAAAAATGCATTTATTAAGTCATCATCATCTTCATTATCACCATGTAAATTTGCAGCATGCCCTAAATATACACCAGAAACAAGGTGCACTTCACCCTTAATGTACTCTCCTTGTATTCTCTGGATGCAAGGGGCCTCATCTGCAAGATATGTTTAAACCTAAAAATGAGAGCAAGTTTTGGCACATGTATGCATAGTGCATCAAAATGAATTTTACAGAGTACAAATGGACTTATATCCAACTCTAAATGATGCCCTTTGTGTCTAGTGCTAAAAGGATCTAAAGTAAGCATGTGCAGTCTGCAAACATTTTAAAAGGATGAAATACTTTTAGTTGTGGAGGTGAGTACGCTGGGCCATGAGAAGATGAGGTAGAAGATTTATATGTTTACTGTAACAACTACAATAATGTGTGCGCTTTGGTAAGTTGTTAATAAGGCTTACAAACAGGTATAAAGCACAAGACATTAGATAGTGACAGCTGGGAGGATGTGTCTTGCTGCAGTGTAGGAAGCATGTACTAAGATCTGATCTTTAATAGAAAATATACTTGTAACCTTCAACATGGCTGGACAATGTACTGAATTATCTGCTGCTAACAGGTTATGGGCTCAGGACAGCAGTGACAGCCAGAAGCTAGCTGATTGGAGCCGGAAGCTAGCTGATTGGAACCGGAAAGATCAAAAAGCCCAAAGTGCTATCTCCCTTAGGATAGATGATAATCAAAGTGTGAATGTGAAACTGGAAAAGAAATGTGTGAGAAACTAGAGAAAGTGCGTGAAAGAGCAAATCACAGCAATAAATTGTATTTAATCATAAAACGAAATGAAACTAATTAAAAACCAGCATATGCAAGACTACATAAGGAATACCTTAGAAACGATAGATGTGTAGTGATTAAAGAAAGCTCTGTGTACCATGGAACTTCCTAGCACAATAGGAAACAAGGGGAAACAAGCAAAATGACATTGAAATCAAATCAGTCAATCTAGTTATCAAAGAAGGAGAGTAGTACAATCTCTACCTTCAGTTAGAAGATCCACTAGATGGAACAATTTCAGCCAAACACTTGTCCTACATGGGTAGAACAGCCAACCAGAGCCAGGGATATGCTAGGAGATGCAAAGACTATCTACTAGAAGCAAACAAGATCACTTCACAGACCATCCTGGAATATTCAGAAGATCACCAAGCTACTGTAGTCATCATCAAACACCTGAGATCAACAAAAGTTAAATAGTCTAATGATAGGAAAATATTTGCTAATCACTTTATCTCCACCACGCTCAGTTGGATCAATTGATGTTATTCTCACTAAAGGGCCTATTTTTTAAACCATAAACCACGCAGAAACAGCCTTTTCTGCATGGTTTAGGCATTTATAAGTTGCACAGCTACGCAACAAAAGCCTAACACAGTTTCAGACTAAACTGCAGTCCGCATAGTTTTCAATGGGGACTGTAGTCTTTGAAAATGATCAAGCTCCAAAAAGCCTAGTCTGAGCCTGTTGGCTAATGTCATCTGAAGAAGGCGTTAGCCATTCTACCTTATGGGGAGAGCATTGCGGTAGAGGGGTCTTTGGATCCCTCGCCGCAGCCTTCCAGCTCACCCCTTCAGTTACTATCGCAAAGCCACTTTACAATAGTAACCCGGGGGGAGATGCAGACTACCACAGTTGTAAGGTAAATAAAGTCATAGCCGGAACAGCCTCCTATCGGATGCGCTGTCCTGGGGTGATTTTTTTAAAATAAATTCATCCTACAAGTCATCTGTCATCGTTGTAATGACAGATGATAACTAACGGGGCAAAACCCCATTAATTAATACATAGGCGCCTACGTATTTTATCTCAAGTATGGCATGTTGTGGCTTTTAAAAACCTCCCCTGCACTGCCACATATAACAGTGGCAGCTGCGCATGGCTCCCGTCATCGCAATGAGCGACACACACATCTCCCAATAGGGACAACAGGACATTCCCTTTACATTGGGACTGTCTGAACAATGTGGCAGGTTCTTAAAATCGGGACTAACCCGCCTAAATGAGAACAGTTAGGAGATAAGGCTTTAGTGGAAAATGTACAAGGAAGCTAGAAATACAAAGCACAGTATTAAATTAACTTCTTGCCTCATGCTTTCTATGGAGGATGAACATGGGCCTTAAACCTAGGTGTTGTGTTTGTGATTTCTAATAATGCTTTACCCAACTAACACTATAACACAATAACTTTGGCCCATTGTTTTCCATAACATGACTCCAAACTTAAAAAGGTATAAGGGCCAAGTGTGGGGAGTGTGATGGCACAAATTTATATTATCATGCAGGGGCGGCCAATGAAGTGATTTTCATCATCGGCAAAGTCCGCTGCTGTGTGATGACACAAATCGCACTTTCCAGATCCCGTCCACTTCATAAGGAAGTGAAGCAGGATCCAGAAGGGCAGCCAACTACTGGGAGTCTGAGAACACTCCTGGGAAGTCCGGGAGACTTTAGAATTTTCGGGAGAGTAAAGCTACACTACAGAATTTTCCACCAACTTTTTATGCCGATCGATTTTACATGCAATCAATGTTCCGATCGCTCGGTCCATGGACTAAATACACACTAGCCTTGTTTAGGACGATAAAGGGAAGAGCGGACGTCCCTTTAGCGACATTTTACAGCCATGTTGTCGTGAACAATGACTGTAATTTTGTACTCACTGCTGTGGATCGGTCGAAAGTTTATACACACTACACAATGGAAACGAGATTGGAACAAAAATATTCAACGGTACGACCAACCAAATGAGGCAACAATCGTTCATTTCGGCAGATTTTCGACCATCGTGTGACTGCACACACTGACCCGACTTTTGAACGAGTGGTCGTATGTCGGCTGATTGAGCCGATTATTGGACGAAAACTGTGTAGTGTGTACCCAGCTTAAGCAAATATGCATGTAGTACAAGGCCAACCAGTGCTGTTCAAGTTACCTAATTTTCTCATCATCCACTCTTAACTTTACCTATCACAAATAATTAATGCCGGCAGTTGTTTAAATGACATATTATTCAGTCTGTAAATATGGGTAAAACCAGTTATTAAATTGGAAGAGTCAGAAAAGTGTCTAATTGCTTCATTTCATCCCAAACGAAGAGTTACTCTAAGAAAATATAGCATCTTAATTTTTTCAGACTCAAATAATGGTTTGTTTACAAAAGGTTCTCAAGCTAGGATTTACTTTTAATTAGAGTTTCAGTAAAGTCATTAAGTGAGCTTATGTGTTACTTCAAACCATTAGCATTAATTAAAAGAGAATCAAGATATCTTTCTACCATCTTATTTATAATAAGGTCCATACAAGTTACATCAAGAAGAAGTCATTTAAACAAACTAAATTATACTGAACCGTGGTTGGTTAGCAGATAGTGGGACTGCAGAATTGCAACCTTGTTTACTATTAAAAAGCAAATTAAATAAACATACCAACAACAATTGAATATAAAATTGATAGCTCGTTCGCTAAAGTGTGCATTCATTTTCAGGTGTGTTTCCTTATTTTCCCAGTACATCTGTGTGAACAAGCCCAAAATCTAATATTTCATTTTTTACGCATAGTATATTATGTATATTGACTTTCCTTTCCTTGCTCCTTCCCTTCTCTGCACAGTAACCTCCTGCCACCTATGGAAACAACTCAGGGCATTCCCCGGAGGCAGCTCACAGACATTCTTTTCTTTTCTCAGAAATTCTCATATTTTCTTATCCTAATACCTATTGACTGGTTTGTTTCCTGACTGTTCACCACAGACTTCCTCCTTCCAGCACTTTATATCATGCTACAATTTATAGATGTATAGTCTCAATGCAGATAAGAAAACAACAATACGTGTACAGCAACAAACTAAAATAACATTTAAAAGAACTGTCAATCTTGAAACAACACTCAGCATTAGTGGAGCTCCTGCCAAGTTTACCTTGAAGCTGCCCTACCAAATAGCCATGGCGGTTATTTCTGTTCTACGCTTTTAACTGGCTGCGGAGATGGCGTGAGTGGAAGGACCAATCAGAAACCGCAACCTCTGTGACACCACATGCTGCTTCTGGTTGATCCTCAAGCTCATCAACAAATAATGTTTGTACCTTATTGCTTGATTCAGTAATTAATAAAAGGACAGCACTCTTCCCATCAACAGGTGAAAAAAATTGCCACCTTGGTTCATAAATCCACGCTCTTCACTGTAAATTTAGGCAAAAAAGCCTCTGTGCTTTAGAGGTTTGAAAATGACCTTAAATATCTGCCTTTTATAGTTTAGATTACTCTAATGTAGCTACTTGCTATGTACTATGTGCAATGGATCAAACTATGCACTGCTTTGGTTTCAGCCTCAGGTGGCAGAATTGTTAGACATTTCCCTGGATGAGGAGTTGTACAAAGGTGGACAACCTTTTAAATTTGCAGCCAGACATAAAATAATATATTTAAGAAATATCAAAATAATTTCCTAGAAAATAATGGATAAAGGGAAAAGAGCATAATGCACATTGCCTATTTACTATTAGTAGTTTTTACTATTTATGTGGTTCGGAGGGTATGAAGCAAAACTGCCGGTGATATTTTTTAAAAACCCTAAATCATTTGTGGTTTAATCCAAACAGCATCCAGTTTAAGGGAAACCAACGTGATTAAATGTAGAAAGCTCCCTCCCCCTCATGTATGGCTGTGCTACTTAGCATCGGTCCCGTACTTTTAGGGGGCCGCACCAAGGCATGTAAGTGAAAACTATTGCCCTCTGCTATATTTTATTTTGGCCTGTGAAAAGATACCTGGATTTTTTTAGTAAGTACTACAAATGTCAGCCATTACCCAATAGCTTTACTTTGGCCAAGTTATTGAACCCTTTTTATACTTATCTAGGAATATAACTAGTAGCAGCATTCATGAGAACTTTACTTTGAGCAGCTGAAAATTCCAGGCTCACCAGGAAAACACAAATGCACGTACAACATACCTCCCAACTGTCCTGATTTCAGGAGGACAGTCCTGATTTTCAGACAAAATGTGTGGTGGATGCAGCTTCATGAAAAAGTAGACCACCAGAGTAGCCTGTCCTAACATGGGCTATTATTGAGCACACATGACAGCTACTGTGTAAATCAAATACTCCTTCAGTCAATTACCTTGACACATCAAGAAAACTTTTATTCAAAGCAAATAAATGGGCAAGAGTAGAAAATGAGTTAATATAAAGTGAACAAACATTGTATCTGGTCAGTTCTTTGCCTTTCCATGTTGTATAACAAATGAACCAAAATATTGTTTTTACAACCCACCAGAATGAATACAAGCTTTTATCAGAGTTCCAGCTAGATCAGAACGTACAAATTAATGAACACTCATAAAATGTGCCTGTGCTTAGATGACGATGAAAAAAAACATTTAATTAAGTTAACCATTAAGCTTGGCGCAGACACAAAGAGTAGTAGGCAGACTTTTTTCGTCAGACTGTCAGGGACAAACAGGCTGAAAAAGAACTATGTATCACCAGAAGGCAATACATGATTGACTTACGCAGTTGCCTTGCGGAAACAAAGTTACTGACAGCTGAGATACACACTCTATTTTGATGCTGGTAGGACTTCAAGTATGTACAAAAAAGTGTGCACATGAGCAAGAATCATGGCAGATAAAAAATATATACAGGGATGATTCACAACTGTCAGAAATCCTTCCTATTCACCCACCTTTTCTTCACGTAAAAAGCCACTAAATCTCAAACACTAGTCACCTAAAAGATCTAATAACATTTACAAATATAAATGTAAAACATAGTTGCTTACTTTCTCCCGAATTAAGGGGAGACTTCTCAGACTTCAGAAAGAGCAAGCACATTCCCTAGGAGCCCTCACCTGCTGTAAGGTAGGCAGGGACCCAAATGCAAACAAATTCATCAAGTCCCGCCCACCCTAGTAAGCACTTAGTGGCAGGGCTGTTGGCTTTTGCCTTCTGAGCTTTTACTTAAATCTAATGCATGCCTTATATACAGCTCATATAGAGGTTTAAAAATTGGTAATAATTTTTTTTTTTATTATTTCTACTCTTTGAACGTTCATGACATACCTTGAACGTTCATGACATACCTTGTGGCGGAAATTTCTGTAAATTTTTTCCTGGCACCCCATAGAGGTGTGAGGAAATATGAGTGGAGATTTTAACCGTAATTGCCACAGCATTGGAAATTGAATTCCCCTCACCAGAAGGGAAACAGCTCAGCATATTTTTTGGGACATCCCCACTGCACAGGCACTGTTGGGTGCCTTGGAACATAAACATAAGGACAGTGTGTCCAGGACTTGCCTTCCATACCATTCGGTATTTTATGGATTATTTCCTGGGACCCACAAAATTGGGGCAATCCAGGAGGCCTGGCACCTTATGAACTGTTTTAAGGACGCTATGTGGCTAGCCAGGAATCGTCTCATTCTGAAGCGGGAGAAGATGACCATCCAGGACTGTCGCAGGCTGATCCACAGCCTGCTAAGAGACTATAACACCATTGACAGTCCTGAGGAAAAGGACGACGATTGATTGTTATTGATTGTTGTCCCCCTCTTCTCTTTCTCCCCATTGTGTGTTTTTATCATTAAAATCTTTGGTTTGTGCCTCCCCTCCCTTACCCCCTCCAACCCACTCCCCTATCAGAGCTTTGAAGTGTTATTGTATGTCATGCCTTATTTATACACCCTTTCCTCTATATATCTGTCCTCAATAAAACTTTGAGCTCGTGTCTCCCCCACCCTATCCCTCCCACCTACCCCCACATCACATCCAGTTTTTTCTTGAAATTATACATTGTTTAAGTTTGAATGGTTAGTGCAGCACTTGATTTATAGTGTAGGATGTTATATCTTGTACTTTATGCCTTGTATTGTACTAAAATGTATGCATGATTATGTTTTATGGTGTACTGTGTACAATTGAATGTAATGTATTGTGTGTTTTTTGTGCCTTTATGCAAATAAAGATACCTTTTTCAATCAAAAATTGAATTCCCCTCTTTGTCTATATTCGGTGAGGTTATGACTCATTTCAAGTTCAATAAAGATATAGCAAAAGCAAACACTAGTAAATTATTCTGCATAAAAACAAAAAATTAATATGCACTAAATAACCTACAACCATAATTTCTAACTTTAGCATGACGTGGATAGATAATCATTATTTGACAACCCATGGAGAAGGGGATTTGAGGAAAGGATGAAATCTTTCTCACATTTCTGCAAGTTGTGTTAATCCACTAGGGAAGGTTGCCAGGTTTTCAATGACATTATGTCCTGGAATGTTCTCTGAAATCACAGGAATGCTGCTTCTATTACCAATCTCTGCAGTATCCAATCAGAACACACTTATACACATACCTAGCTATATAATGTATGGCACATATTATTGTCCTAGAACTTCATACAGAGCTTACTCATGACATATTTCCTTCTGGAGGTTTAGCCTCTCCATGCTACACAAAGCCAACAGCTGGGGATGGCGACTCAGGTTAACCCTGCAGAGTGATATCTCTTATCTCCACTGAAAGTACTATGTGTCAAGGAAGAAAATGCTTAGAAATATATTATACTTTAATAAAAATCGATTTATATATAATATTCAAAACAAGCAGACCAAAGGCCAAATACATGAAATGAATTGAACTTCCCCTTGAAGGTATACTTGTTACCTATACACAGTGGATATAGCCATTGTGCCGCATGCCTCAATGATGTCACTAGCCCTAAACTCACTGAGTTACTATGATTATTATTTACTGTTCTGTGCTGTCTCACCTCGTATTGTAATTTTGTTTGTCCCTGTAAGGCGCTAGGGACACCTAGTGGTGCCCTATAAATAAAAATTAATAATAATAATAATAATAATAATAATAATAATAATAATAATAATAGTCCCTAGTGAACGGATAGGCTGCTTTCTCATGAACAATGACTAAGCCCACAAAATTGCTGCCTCCACTTTGAATAAATGGCAGACATATTTTCAAGACAACCCCTAAGATATCTTTAAAGTAAATAAAATATTTATATACTATGCATATTATTGTTGTATAGTATTCCATCCTATTAATATGCAGTGACTACTGTATGCAAAAAGAATTATAGAGGAGTGCTTGATGCATATATTTTGATGCTGGTTATACTGCAGCTCAGGTGTGGCTCTTTTGTTCTGAATGGCTACAGGTTCTGTGGATATATTCAATGCTTTCATTGGCTGCAGCTGCACTAGTCCTGTGACTGATTTACTTCTAATGTTCTTCTGGCTAGAAGTTGGTCTAGATTTGTGGCATTTCTAATGCTGTGATTGGCTACAAACTAGTTCTACCTCTGTGAAAATTCGAATTTCTCCACTGTGGTAGCGGCTATAAGAACTCTCTGGCTTCAGTCCTGGGAAGCTGATGCAGAAACCAAAAGGGCCTTGGAGGCCCTCCTTATTCGGGCTCGGTACTTTTTGGACGAGAGTTAGATTTATCTCCCAGGCAACAGGGGGGGGGGGGGGAAGAGTACTTACCTTCCCGTGAATGTGATTAAGCCTCATACTCTGAGGTTTAGCTCTTTTCGCCAGCCTTTTCTGGGAGGGCCCGCCTTTAGAGGACAGACAAGCAGAGGAAGGCCTTCTGGGTTTAGAGGCCTCTCCCATACAGGAAGGTCCTCAGCTGGTAACAGGCGCCAGGCCAGACTTCCGGGAAAACAGACAGTCTGACTCTCACCCTCCTCTCCTCGTGGCCACGGAGGCCATTACCAATTCAGGGCACTTTCTTTTGGCCTGGCCACAGCACCCAGAGTATTTACAAAAATCATGACAGTGATGGCTGTCCGCCTCAGGTCTATGGGGGTGAGCATAGTGCCCTATCTCAACGACTCCAGATCAAAGCCCCCTCTGATCAGCTTCTTGTGGCTCTTTCTTACAGGGAGCCTTTCCTGGTTTTCCATGATGACAGGGCGGTGCTTTGGACTGTCCCTTCCTTTCTACCGAAACTAGCTTTTGGATTTCACATTAATCAGGAAATAGTGGTGTCAGTGTTCAAAGATGCCTCCGCAGGTTCTACCTTAGAATATTTAGACGTGGTCAGGGCATTACGTATTTATGTCCGAAGAACTTCGGACATCCGGTGTACGGACTTTCTTTTGTCCTAGTCAATTCCCGTTAAAGAGGCTGGCTAGCTTCTAAGCAGACCATTGCTAGATGGCTTACCTTTACAATAAAACAGGCGTATCTTAGGGCTGACCGGACTGTGCCTACCCACGTTACGGCGCACTCCACCAGGTCTGTGGGGGCTTCTTGGGCTGTGCGGAATGGGGCTTCGTCTAATCAGCTATGCTGAGCGGCCACATTGTCCTCGGTCCATACATTCACCACATTTTATCAGTTCAGTGGGTTTGCATCCTCAGATGCTAACTTCGGCCGTAGCGTGCTACGAGCTGAGCATTCAGGACGGTACCTCCCTTAGGGGGGCTGCTTTGATACATCCGCATGGTAGCAGTGTCCCCCAGATAGGAAGAAAGAGAAAAACGGATTTTTATACTTACGATAAATCCCTTCCTTGGATTCCATCTGGGGCACACTGCGTTTCCTCCCTTCTGTTCTTCTGCTGTTTGCTTCTTGGCTGTTCAACTCCCTTTCCTTGAGGGTTTTAGCATTACACTGACTAGCTACAGGGGGTTGCAGAGGGGAGGAGTCTGTCAGCAGCCACAGTTTAACTAGCTAAGTGCCAACTCCACACTCCCCAGCTACAACCCCATGATAGCAGTGTCCCCCAGATGGATTCAGAGAAAGGGATTTTGATTGAATTTAGACTGAATTAGTCTTGTATGTCTCCAAGTGCTCTCGGTGGTTACTGGTGCTAGTCCTTTGACTTTTCTAATGTTCTGATTGGCTATCAGTCCAGCACAGTAGTGTGCTCTGATTGGGTACAGATTTCTATAACTCTATGAACATTCTAGGCATGGATTGTCTACGGTTTGTGAAGTTATTTACACACAAAACTCCCTGGGGGGAAAAAAAGCTAATGCAATTGACACACAAATCATTTAATTTATTATTATTATTATTATTATTATTATTATTATTAATTGGACAAGAACCATACTGCATAAAAATAGCAAGGTTATAAAAATAAATGGCAAATAATGGGATTATGTGTATAAGTATAAAAACAAATTATGAAAATAAGCCTACTAGTGATATGGTTTTATCTTTTCTTTACAGCTTCATTGGTTGATGTAGAAACCTGCTGCATGCTTTCAAGAGGAAACCTGATTTATCTGTAGCATTAAAGAACAGATTTAGAAAATTTGCTAGGAATTAAGAGAGTAAAGTCAGTTAGCCTGAACTCTGTCAATAATAACTCAATAAAGTGTATAACTCTAAAGACTCTTTGCCTGAGGGGCCTATATCATTGCAACCTTTGAAAATGAAATAGGCCCTACTTAGTTAAGAAAGCCTCTTGAGAAGTTTAGCTCCCAAAAAAGGATCTTTTTGTAATGATTCTCTAACAAATCGCCGCGGGATTAAGCCTCAATCACCCAGGACTTTTTTAAATGTATCTCTTGATTTTAAATGTGTAGTTATTCAAGAATTTTAAATCTTTAAATGCTCTCTGAAAAGCCACCTCTTTACTAAAGCTTATCCCATTCCTACCTATACTACGCACACTGGTAGAGCCTGCTGCTGTCCCAGTCTGCCCTTCTCCAACTGAGTGTAAGCTCTTATGAGTTAGGTCCTCCCAACCCTTTGTTTTAACATCTGCATATATATTTTCTACCTTGTATGTCCATACTAAGGGAGTTTACACTCAATCACAATTATAATAATGTGCATATAATTTTCTCAATATTAATTCAGTTCTGCTTGTACAACTTTATATATATTTTTTGAATTTGTATAGGAGCATTCCTCCCTCTTATATCACCTATGGAGCCATTTTCCACCACCCCAATCCTGCCATTCTCCCTGCTTCCTGTCATTTCCCAGTTTCTCTGAGGTCCAATCCCTGCAAAATTTGAGGGATCTCCACTTTGCTCTTTTGTCTTTTGAGAGCAGAGCAGGAGCCAATCAGAACATTAGAAGTTCCAAAAACATACTGGTAGGTTAACTGGCTGCTAACAAATTGACCATAGTCTGTGTATTTGTCTGTCTGTGTGTGTGTATTAAGGAATTTAGACTGTAAGCCCCAATGGGGCAGGGACTGATGTGAGTGAGTTCTCTGTACAGCGCTGCGGAATTAGTGGCGCTATATAAATAAATGATGATGATGAAGTAAATCAGTCACAAGACTAGTGCAGCCGGTAGCTAATGAAAACATTGAAATGTCCACAGAACCTGTGGCCATTCAGAGGAGTCTTAGGAGCCACAGATGGGGGACGGGACCAAGCATGGTCAGGTCCCCCTCAACCCCAAGCCACATACCTCCACATCACCTACTTTTACACACCCCTGTTCACATTATACATATGGGGCATGTCTATTAACATCCACTAAAGCAGTGATGGGCAAACTTTTTCAGGAGCGGGCCAAATTAAAAAGAAAAACTTTAGGCGGGCCAATATAATTTATTAAAAAACTCAAATATCGAAATATATAATACAAATATTTTGAATGGGATGGGAGGGTGTTATATAGCAGTGTTACCTCTATAAGTGCAGCGATCGTACAGACACAGCACTTATTTCAGCAGGTTGTTGCAGATCTGTCTTTCTGGTGAGCCACTAACTGACAACACAGCAGCCAATCAAAATCCGCCTTAGTATATGGCCCAGCCCATCTCTTCTCACATGACTTTCAGCCATTAGGGGGCGGGCAGGTGTTTGAGTGATTGACATACGAAGTGTCCTTTTAGGAAGGAGGATGAAGTGTAATGGAGGAAATAGCTGGGAAGGCATAAAAATGAAGGTTCTGACACACAGGGTCGGCCCTAATAATTTTATGCATATTTTAATGAAATTTTTTAAAATATTGGCGGGCCGGATAGAACCTCTAAGTGGGCCGTAGTTTGCCCATCACTGCACTAAAGCATCCACGTCTGCCCTGGCTGCGGTCCTTTACCCACTGTGTAACCATAGCTGTGAGTATACACGGAAGTTGTTACAGTAAAATAACTAGTTATTGCAGAAAACATTTTTATTATAGAAACAACAGGTCTATTCTCCTATTTCTTACTGCAGCACGAACTCTAGATTGAGGTTGTATTACATTGTTTTGCCTTTCCCACAGGAATGACTGTAAACTACTCAATCATTATTTCTTTTCTTAGATTACTATGGATCCAATGTACAAACAAATCACGTTTTGCTTTATTTATTATGTTTTAAATGCAGAAATATAAATTAACAAGTAAAAACACCGGCAGACGATTGTTTTCTTCTCGTTTCCCAAATACATATCTTACATAAACATTATTGTTACCAGTTACGCAATTCCTGCTGTCAACTAATCTGTAGAATCTGAGAAAGATATTATCAATGTAAATGGTTGATTGGTGCAATTTACTCACTACCTTCGACTTACAAATTCAAACTTAACCACTATTTTAATTTCAAAACTGGAAAATTTAATTTTCTAGTGCATGTAATGCATTCTAGATGGATTTGAAAGAAAAAAAAATTCAAGCCCTTTGGGAACAGAAGATTATGGATGGATTTGAATGATTACTACTTGAAATACGCTTTTCTAATTAGGAGTGAGCTTTAACGGAGCATGATTTCAAAAGACGGTGACTTAGTCATCTAGTTCTCTGAAAAGGTCATGGATCTGGAAATTACTATAATTAATGGTGCCAGGAAAATGCAAGCAACAGCAGTGAACAAACACACGTTAAAAACACTGCAATATTTGGGGACCTATTGTGTATGGATGTTTTCCTTGTAATTACTGGTATGATTAACAGTTAAAGAGTAAAGTTGATTTTACTTACAACTAGTTGTCATTAATATAAATGTATTTTTTTTTTATATAGAATATTTCACTGCAAGAACATAAATGTGAAAATATTTTCTATGTTCTCCAAAGATATATTGGTAGGTTAATTGGCTTCTGACAAAAAGTGAACCCTTTTATAGATCATACTTGCCAACTTTTTAAACCGCTGCTCCGGGAGATCCTTAAGCAGAGTTCATGTGACAGGGGGTAGGAGGGGGTGAGGTGATGCTATTGCGTCACTATAGCCCCGCCCCCTGGTAAGAAATGCTCAAATTCACGGCATTTCAAAGCAGGAGGCGGGGCCTGATGGCACAAAATCGCGGCATTAATCCACGCCCCCAGCTTGTCCGGGAGAATGCCTGCTCTCCCGGGAGGACTCCCCGAAATTCGGGAGCCTCATGGAAATTTTGGGACAGTAGGCAAGTATAAAATAGATTGTAAGCTCCAATGGGGCAGAGACTGATGTAAATGACTAAATATTCTCTGCAAAGCACTGCGGAATATGTAGGTGCTATATAAATAGCTGTTAATAAATGTTAAGGTAGTGGAAATTGGTCAAATCAAAATGATCTATACAGACTTCTAATGTGATGCAAATCCTACAGATCCAATAGTTTCCATAAGGTTGTCATAAGGTTTTTTTTCTAGGAAGAATGGAGCTACAGTATTTGCACATGATCACTATAAAATGGCTATACAACATATTTTACAATGCAGAAATCTTAATTGACCACTTTGATGCCAGTTTATAATGATGGATGCATATGGAAGACTTTTGTTGATGATGTTGCTAAAATGCAATGCTAATCAAGTAGTGTGAAGTACACTGGGGAATGGGTACACTTAAGGGTTCAGTCTTGCAAAATGTTCAATTAAATGGTGTGTAGAATTACCATTATGATAATTATTTTTAAGTTGTTTCATTTTCTTTTTTAAAGATAACAAAATAACAACTTGCCCAGCATGTTCAAATAGAAAAACATAAATAACACAAACAATGTTTAGCAAACAAGTAATCCCAATGTGTTTTTTTTTAACTATAGATTTTTTTTACATTACTATAAAGGGTACGGGGGAAGGGGAAAAAGTATAGATGTTAAGGAGAGGAGGGGAAGGGAGATATATATAGGAAAGGACTATACCAGAGGAGAAAATAGTATTATATACAAATTATATGACTTGCCACTGGATGGGGAAGGGAGGTTACATACCCTTTGAAAGTACAAGATATCCAAGAGGTTCTACAAATTACATGACTTAACAGATATTTATGAAACTATGAAGTGCTAGGATTTCATAGTTATATGTAATCACAATGTTTACTTTTTATACCACCTTGAACATGTCCTAGAGTATTTCGACTTTAGACCTATATCCTGCAGCAACTTGAGAACAAGGTACTGTAGAGGTGCCATGTAAATTGGCTGCTACGAGTCAAAAGAAAGAACCTTTTAGAAAGTCTAAAAGAAACCTAGTGCATTTCTGTATGCTCGTTACATTTACTTAAATAGTGGGATCAGTTAAAAAAAGAAGGAAATTCATAAAACTGCAGCCATTCCTATAATTTTTTTAGAATTGTGGTAGTATATTACACCTAACTGAATAATTTATGCATTTGCAGAGATGGACGGAATGTATCAGCATAGTTTAACTTCTGCAAATATAATTCCTTTGCGGCTTGTGAAATATTTAGCAAATATGTAGCCGAAAAAGTCCTGGAATATTGTTTTTGAAATATGTAGTTGTCAAAAAAAAAAAAAACTTGCTAAAACTAACTAGTATGATATATACTTTATGATCAACTTTTTATACCCTTACAAGGTCTTTTGTAAATTACTTTTTTTCATTTGAACCATTCATAATAGATTTGTGAATCAATATGTTGAATATGGACATAGGGCCCTACACATTTATAGCCTAATATGCCAACTTTACCCAATATCCAAATATGGGAAATGAATCAAAGCTCAGGTGATCTGCTCATCTCTATTTATGGCAAAATGGGTAGAATATTAAACTATATGGGGGAGATTTATTAGTGGGCGATTTTGTTCAGAAATTAAAATTACACAAATAAATAATACATTCCCCAATCTTTAAAACATTGATTTATTTTAAAATCTTTCTACTCTGTTGAACAAAATCACTGTTTATTTCCATTCGTTTGAACAGGCAATGTATTTCAGTAGGAGCATTTCTCTTGGCAAAGCTCATTGAGATACATTGCCAGTAGAAATTAATGGGAAAATCTTAGCCAATCACAAGCAATGCTTACATGCTGACTACTTGTGATTGGCTGAACAGGTACTAATTTCCAGCCCCACTGAAAGCAATGGACAAAAATATGACTGTGGCAGCAAAGTAAGAAATATTACTGTGGAACTGTTCAAGCAGTTGTTAGGATATGCTGGGAATTGTAAGCTCCATCAATTGATGGATCCTGTATTTCCAAGCAGTCAATGGCTGCCAAGGCATGCTGGAACTTGTAGTTCCACTTTAGTATTTATTTATTTTTAACAACAACTATTTATTAATATTTATTTGAGCATTTTCCCATTGATTTTTATCGTCAGTGTATTTCTATGGGCTTTTCAGCACCCATTCAAATACAACATTTCATTAATCTTACAGGCAATCTCGACTGTATGAAACCAGTGGAGCATTTCATGGCGATTTTTCAAACCTTTCCCATTAATACATTTTGTTTTCTCTACTCTCCAAAATGCAGAAATCAATGATTTCTGTGATTATGAGGTCTATGGCAACTATTTTTGGAGGTTTTAAAAATTAGAGATATACAACATCACAATTTGCTTTAGTAGATTAAATGAATTGCAAATCTTTACTAAAAAATAGGAGATTTGGTCAAAAAGACCTTTACAGATGCCCCCCTACACCCTTATATGCAAATTTTCCTTACTTAATCCCATTCGGTGCAACCCTAGGTAAAATATTCTGTATTTAATAACGGTTTTAATCACATTTACCAAACCGAGCCCTTTCATGGAATGCAGAAATGTATTGTAAACAAGGATGTAGGAGAAGCCGCTCTTGGGGACTTCAGTGACAGAAAGAGGGCACATTTACTTAGTATTCCCAGAGCAAACAAGGTCAATGAAAAAGCAGAAAATATCATCAAGATTAAAAATCTGTTTAGCAAATGCGTCAGTCCTATGTCAGCCATTACCCTCAGGCAATAGAGGCACAAAGGAAGTTAAACATAAATGAAGTTACAATGTTTTCTCTTTAATTAACCACAACAAATATCCCAGTTAAGGAAGAACATAATTGGGTCCTGAAGTCATATATGTTGGATACTTCTCAATAGCCCGTGTGTTTTTAATACACTGCTCTGGCAGAAGACAAAACACTCTAGTTGTTTTGTAATGAAAACAATGTTCTTCTGCAGAGTACTACTGCTAATAAATGTTGCTGTGCTTACGTTAGTAATCTTAAGTGTAATTCCACTAATTATATATTATACATAAGGGCCGGCATTGACTATACAGCATGCTTGCCAACTTTTTATTTACCCCTCTGGAGATTCCAGATGGGAGGTGAAGTGCATCTGCAGATGGGGACGGGGTGTCATTTTGGCCCTACCACTGCGACACAAAGCTACGATCACGTAATTTTACACCCATCTTGCCCACTTTACTACTGCAGGGTATTATGCGGGAAAAATGGCTGCTCTTTCAGGAGTCCGGAAGACCCATAGGAATTCAGGTGTGTCCCGGACATTTCGGGAAAGTGGGCAAGTATGCTATACAGATGTACTGACCAGGAGAGTGATTTTGGCATCCAAACTGTCACTTAATATATTGGATGGTTGGTACGAATCATCCTGCTACAATCTAATGAGGATTGGTAAGCAATGGTCAGCAGTGGGAACCAATGACGTGACTCTCAGAATCAAATCCTGCGACAGACGACCAGGTACGTCTTACTACTGATCAGTCCCCAGCCGCATGGAGATAAATATTGTGATGCGGCCGAAGGTTTCCTAGACCTGTAATCACTGTACTCTTTAACAATAAACATTTCTCCACTTTCTGCTCAACATGCTCTAGTAAGAGGACAGACAGAGAGTTTAATGGTATTCTGTAAATGTACTTTAAATATTAGCAAACATAAGATAATTTATCAGGTTTTTTTTCCTTTTCATGTATGTTGGTGATCTATACTATAAAGTAATTAAAAACACTGTTTACTGCATGCTATGTTCAAAACACAAAATTTGGGGATAATATATCCCATCACTTCAAGCAGGCGTAATATTCACTGACATTTAGAGAAACAATCCGCATAGATGGTAAACTTAATGCATATTATTTCAATTAGGAACTCCTCACTGAACAACCTTAACTTAGGAGTTCACTGCAGCTGAGCAGTGTTACATTTCAAACAGCTTCAGCGGAGAGCTTCATTTTCCAAATTCCAATTACTGTACCGTGGCAATTTAATACAGGACGGGCTAAATCTGTCTGTCCCACTTACACTTCTTTTACATTTGGAGACAGTAAACACAAAAATGCAAAAAGTCCATCATTTTACATTTCTACAGTGGGTAGAACAGTATCCAGACTCATATAGAAGTAATGATATGTAATTGGGGAACAGGACAGACTTGAAAGTGGAGAGAGGGGAGGGGGATTACAGATAGTAGGAGGGATTACTCTCTACCCACGGACCACTAAAATTTAGGGGAACGGAAAAGATAGAGATGGGTATAAGGAGATCCAGAAACTGCAATAGTAAGTCAATGGGAGGAGGAAGTGGTAGCAGGGATCACAATAGGGAGTGAGGATATGGGACAAAATGTGGTGCATAGGTAGGAGGGAGGTGCTGGTGTAGGGAAGGGGGGCAGAGGGCTGGAGGATTGAGGGGAGTAAGGTTTGGGTATATCAGGAATACAGTGTAAAGAGTTAGGCTTGGTACACACTACAGAAAATTTCTCCCGATGCAATATTTTTAACGATTTTACCAACAACAGAAAAAAAGTCCCGATCAGCATGCTGATTCAAGTGTACTTACTACACATGTTTTCAACGATTTACCTTTAGATCTGTACTTCATCATCATCACCATTTATTTATATAGCGCCACTAATTCCGCAGCGCTGTACAGAGAAGTCACTCAAATCAGTCCCTGCCCCATTGGAGCTTACAGTCTAAATTCCCTAACACACACACACACATACAGACTAGGGTCAATTTTGCTAATAGCCAATTAACCTACCAGTATGTTTTTGGAGTGTGGGAGGAAACCGGAGCACCCTGAGGAAACCCACGCAAATACGGGGAAAACATACAAACTCACAGATAATGTCATGGTCGGGAATTGAAATTCATGACCCCAGTGCTGTAAGACAGAAGTGCTAACCACTACGCCACTGTGCTGCCCGTACTTTTCATCTGTCACACCCATCTGCTGAAAAGATTGTGACTCTATACTCTATGTCCTGATTTCACCATTGGCTAGTAGGAAGTGACGACCTCCATTTCATTTCAATTTGGTTGGTCCTTTCGCCTATGGCCTACGGAAGTCAATTTAGACTTTCGTCTATGGCCTTCTGAACTTCTAGGCGGACTGCAGAATGGCTCTTTCTCATCTCCCTTAGGAGAGAGAGCAACACTTTGCGGGTGATTATATAGAAGTCTTCTCCCAGCATTCCACCTCCACTTAGCTCCAGGAGGAAACAGTTGGAGGCTTCTTTCTGAAATTTTGGGTAAGCTCCCTGGAGGATTTTTGCTCCTCAGACATGATCAGGGGGTGTCTGATTACTGGAGTAAGTGGTTTAAGTAACATCTGTGCTTGACCTCTCCAGCTATAGAGAATAGTGAATCTCAGGCCTCATGGCTGGGGAGAACTGTTAATGGATCTAACTCCGTAAATCTCAAGCATGCGCTCCCCCAATATATGTAAAAATCATGAAATCGTGATATCCATTTTTTTTTTTCTAAATACTGTATCTGGGATCCAGAGATAGTGGATATATAGTCCTGCTACAGAAATTTGAGTATGATATTTGAGTTATATTTCATCTATGGAAAGCTTAATCCTGCTCATCTACAGTGTTCAATCTGAAAACATCCTCAAAATATGTTTATATAATATGCTATGTAATGTGTTGTGTAAAAAAGTCAAAGTATATTTTAAAATTGAATTTAATTACAAAATATGGCAAAAAAAAACATTATCTTGTGACCAGTCCTAGCAAAATTGTGTCACGTGATAGAGACTATAATGTTTTATGTGCGTTAAGAGTAATATCAGTCATGTAGGCTACCAACTTGTCAGCCATGCTAAAGCCAGCCCTGGTATCATTCATAATGCTCTAAAATAAATAATCACAAAGAGTTCTTTATTAACAGAAAAAAACAACAAACACAGGCTAGGAAAGAAAGGACTAAGGTAAGGTATAAGGCTTCTGGGCAAATTGGGATGCTAAGGATGAGCACTTACAGTTATGGATTTTTTTCTGATTGCAGGGCAGTAAAAATAAAAGGCACAACTTACTATACAGCAACAAACTACAATCTGGAATAATATATAGTGGATACTACCATAAATGCAGTATTTAAATATACGAGCAAAGCACCTTTGTTTGAAACAAACAGAGAGATCAAATACCTATTGCCAACCATAAAATACCGCTCGGAGGCGGAACTAGCGAGCTGTGGGCACCCGGTGCAGGGAAGCGTGGAGGAGGTAACAGGGCCCCATGGGCCCCGGTGCACCGTACCTGCTACCCCAATGGTACTTCTGCCACTGGTGCCGAGTATTACGTAAGAGTATTACGTAAGTGGCCGGGGCTAATACAAGGTACTCTGTCCCTTTATTGTCTTTCAGGTAAACGCTGGAGCTCACCAATCCCACAAGCAAGTAACTCTATCTGTATACATTGGAAGGACCTGGCATGTTATCTACACAAATCAGTATTTTATTTCCTCCAAAAAGACAGTTGAAAGACAATGAAGTATTATTGTTGGATGTATTTAGATACTGTTTTAAAATAATGCTTCAATTGCAAGTAAAACATAGAATCTATCACTTAATAAATATAATGTATTAGTCTGAAAAGGAGCCTTTGACTAATCATAGGTGTTGATTTCTTGAAACCACTTCAGTAAAATCTCCTTAAGATTTCACAGGGGTCTCAGCCTTTTTGAATGAAATACCGTTTTGAAAAGTTCTAATAAAATGTCACTTCTCACTTAGCATAATTTGTATGTGTATGCATGGACCTTTTACATTCAGGACTTCACTAAAAGTGCCAGAGAAGTGTCTTGGGAACATCATAAGGTTAAGAAACAGTCGCTAGTTAGCATAATGATCGGCTCACGCTTCACAGACTATGTGAAAATTAACATTTAAAAGAAATCAGGCAGCTTAAATTGGATGCGATTCTGTGCAGTGAAGTTTTAAAGTAAGGGGATCACTGTAATAACCAGCAACAAAATCTACCAAATGGGCTAAGATGATCTGTTTGTATGTCAACAAGCATGTTCAATCATCCATCAATGACTGTTTGACTAGGTTCGAAAACAAACAGACAGATAGAGTGTCTATGGTAACCAGAATATGTGCAGAATAATTGTCAACCATTGAGAACATAAACTATGTAAATAGATATTTGTAATTTAACCAAAAAATAAAATAAAATACCCTTACATCTCTTCTGTTTTATTTACATGTGATAATTACCATACTGACCCAATTAGGACAGCTGAACTCACTTATTACTTCCATATAATCAAACAGGTAACCCCGCTATCCAAGATGGGAAAAGAGCATTGCTGGGCCCCATAGAAAAAAAACGGGTAGGGCCAAGCGATGCCGCTGCATTGTCCTGTACCCCATTTCTACTCTGAAAAGAGGGGCCTCTTCTGAGCGTGCGCGTACCAGCGCATGTACCCACTGTGCTTGTGCCACTCAGAAGAGGACTCAGCTCTTTCTAGAGCAGAGATGGGCCTTGGGGAGTGCCGTGGGGACCGGCACCCATGGTAGTGTCACCACTGTTACTATCAATCAATGGGTAGCATTTATGAAGTCTGGACACAAAAAAACAGGTGCTGTAACCCATCGTGAATAATCAGATACTATCATCTTCCAATAAGGTGTAGACAAAGAAGACAAACATCTAAAATGCTTTTGCGAGTTATAGCATAATTTCTTTGTTCCAGATTTCACAAATGTCCTGTCTCTGAATGACCTTCACAACATCTTCACCAATAACCAGAAACTCTACTCTTGATGTAGTACATCCTATTCTCACATTAGCTCCTTTTTTGGTGGAAGAGTTAAGTACATGGAGGTTGCAGTATATGCATCTATAAATGTATTGGGAATAAGCTGATAGATGTACTTGGCTCAATTGTAACATTTTCTCAAAAACTCAGAAGTTGTAGCCAAGGTCTGCAGTCCATTCTCTGTGTAGTGAAAAGATGGAAGTCACATACATTTTGGTTTGTCAATACACTATCATACAGACATTTAGTACATTTAAGCACATCAATCTGTGTTTCTACTCCCTGTGATGAATAGCTTGCAGATAAGACACAGCTGAAACCGCCTGGCATAGGCAGGGCCGGATTTAGTGAATGGAGGCCCCTGGACTAAGGGGGCCTCCATTCCCCCGTGAGGGCCCCCCCGGTGAGCCGAGCCGCCCCCAAGGCACTTACCTCCTTCTCCTGGCATTGCCTCCTTCCCCGGCGCGCTGTACGCTCTTTACTGAGGAGATCTCGTGAGAGTGAGACTCATGAGATCTCCTCAGAAAGGAGACTACAGCGCGACGGGGAAGGACCGCAGTGAAAGTGCTCAGCAGCATTGATTGCGCTGGGGGCGCCCCCACCCCCGACCGATCAATACTGCTGCTGAGCACTTTCAAGGGCCCCCTGGATGCCCGAGGCCCCTGGGCTGTAGCCCAGTTAGCCCTATGGTTAATCCAACCCTTGGCATAGGCTATGGTGGGTAGGGTCCACTTATATGAACCTAAGTATGTAGACACCATTCTGTGTATTCCTAGTGCATAGCATTGCATATAATTACTATTATAACAATATATAATTAGAATATGTGACCGGCAACAATATACATTTTGAAAGGTCCTTTACACCCCATCATGGTTGATTCTAGAGTGATACACAACCCTCAGCTACTTTATCAAATAAATCAGTGGTGCCTAATTAATTCAATATGTAGCCATGAGCTAAACAGAGGAGATCCTTGTGATGATTTTACACTGCTACTGCTGGGTCCACAGCAACTGCATGGCCTGCTATGACGCTATTCACATTCTTGGGGTTATGGGCTATAAATGATGAGATGAATACATCAAATGAAATAAGGGTAACAACATAACTCAGGTATCACCATCGCATGGTATGCATGTATAATTGTAATGATTCTCACCTAAGGGACCCATGCACAATGTTATACTATAGATTTATATACTCTGGCCCTGAGTCATTAAGGCAAAAAAGGAGTAAATGTTCTCTGGGACGAATCATGTTACAATGCAAGGGGTGCAAATTAGTTTATTATTTTGCACATAAGTTAAATTCTGGCTGTTTTTTTATCTAGCACAAAAATACTTTATAACTAGCTTTATTATTACACTGAAATTTAAAGTTGATCTAGAACATGCCCTACCCCAGCTATAAATCTGGCCCCACATTTTAAATTTACCTCCCCCTCCAATGCAACATGGTTTTGCCCAGGTGCAAATGTTACTCCTTTTTTATGCTTTGCTCTCCATAATGACTCAGGCCCACTATGTTTAACTTATCCATTCAACAATTCTTCAATGAGCTGAGCCCCTTATTCAGCTGCACTGACATAATACTACACACCTGCTGGTTGGGCTACACTATTTGCCCAATTGGGTGATCCATCTAGTGAGAAACATCACCCACATGCAATCAATTTACATTTTGGGGTTCAATATTTTGGAAGTAGTCCAGTTTCCACAACAAATGTGTGACTTACATCTTCTAGCCAGAGGAGGCGCTCTACAAAAGCTATTGTTTAGGGAAGATTAAAGATCATCTTTAAATGTTTTAGCAGAGCATATCAAACAAAGATGAACATATCATCACTAAGCCAATGGACAAGCTGTTTTTAAAATTTTTCAATAATTGTAGCTTGAAATAATGACCACAAGAGCAAACAACTAGTTAACCAATCACGAAGCTCTGAGAAGCAAAGCGTGATTTAAATGAAGATATGACAGTGCACTACAAAACTACAGTATGTTTTTTTCCCCAATCCATTTCCAACAGCACCTGCAAGATTGTCACAATATATTTTAATTATATGCTAGTGTAGCAAACTTGTTGGTGAAATGACATTTAAGTATTGTAAGGCTGAGAAAGCCATTCCTCAGCCAAACTTTCTATTCAGCAAATTTATCTCCACCGTCATCATCATCATTTCTCTGTGGATGTTTCCTACTCAGATTTATCTGTTATTCTTTCAGTGGTAACGCTGTGCTTGGGATTCTGTTTGATTTACACGTGCACCGTGACTGAATCAGTATATATTTTCCTTTCTGTGAGACTGCTCTGCAACAGATCATCATTTCCTAGCTAATAAAGGTCAGTTCATTGTTACTGGGATCTTTCACGTGTGAAATCCATCATCAGCCATTATAAGAAGACGGGTTATGAGACCAGAAATCTGATAGTGCTGTGATATATCATACATGTTTCATGTTTAATCTGTCCGCACATTAATGAAACTAGTATATTTTAATGACAGTTCTCTTATAAATATGTCTAGTGTAACTAGCAAAACTGGAATACAAGAACCGTGCTTATATTTACAAACACATTGAACAAGAGACTTTGAATTTCATACATGTGTATTTGACGAACGGATCATTATGGGTCTGAGTCATTAAGGAAAGGAAGTTAAAAAATGAGTACGTTTTCTCCGGGACAAACCATGTAACAATGCAAGGGGTGCAAATTAGTCCATTATTTTGTACATACGTTGAATACTGGCTGTTTTTCCATGTAGCACATTAATACTCAATAGCTTTATTTTTACACTGACATTTACAGTTGATCTAGGACATACACTACCCCAACTATAAACCTGTCCTCACATTTTAAATTTACCTCCCTCACCAATGCAACATGGTTTTACCAAGGTGCAAATTTACTCTTTTTTTTTTGCTTTCCTTTCCTTAATGAATCAGGCCCTATATGTTTTATTGCATGTAGATGGATTATACAGTATTTAAATCTCCTGCTGCTATATTTATCACATTGACACAACTATTGTGCTCACGATTAGTGTAGCTTTAAAGCCTCAGCTGCCTCGATAAGTATATCAAAGGAATTAGCAGAGTTCAGCAGGTGAGGATATTGAGAAGAGGATTACGAGAACGCAGGGGCAGAAAGGTGACAGAAGAAAGCACTCGCTTTACAATTTGTACTGATCAAATCCTTGGCTAGGATAGTGTCTTTGTGGAAGAAAGAAAAACAGTGAAGTTACGTTGAAAGAATCAGCACTGTTAAATGTATACAGCCTTCAGGTAGATGCAAAAGCAATATGATAGAGTAGGAGAGTAGTGGATAAAGAGACGTTTATCGGGGGTTCCTATACAGATCTTGCACACCTTCGAAGCTAAAAAAACACTCCATCGACTCTAACGTCCCTACGATACTGGTGTCATGTCCTGCATATAAGTCTAATCACAGACTGCTGAGAATCTGGGTTCTAATAGCCAACATACGAAACACACTGATGTACATTTATAAAAATGGGTGATAAAAAAAATTGGGCTAAAAACAGAACACTTAAAACTGCATTGGCAAAATACTCTGTATAAACACTGCAGTGACACTTTGTACCTGTTCTACGCCAGGTCTGACCTGAAGTAAGACAAACACCATTTTTTCCCCACAGCCATTACTTAGCTTTTTAATTATTATTTTTTGTGCTCTGGCATTTGCCAATAAGCTATGCCCATTTCCTAGCTAAAAAGCACCCCCCAATTTTGGTAGCAGAACAATATATATGAAAATATTCTCCACTGAATTCCCTCTCCCAGCTCTAGCAATGCTCAACTTTTATGATATACGAGTTCTGACAGTGATGTTTGGAACTCTGGAGAACACAGGATTCTGCTGCTAACTGCTGCATAATTTCTTCATTTGAAGAAGTTCCCAAGAGCCGTCATTCCCTGGGCTGCTTTTTCTCCTTATGATAATATACTACACAGTGACAACACAAAGTACTAAAATGTACAGTAAAGTACATAAGAGTAAGCCAGGGGAGCTCATAGAAAGTGGAACCCAGAAAGACTCAAAAGAGGGATAAGCAGCTGTTAATCAGGCTGACCCTGTGCTCTACAGAGTTCTGCACATAATGATCAGCACTGAGTATATTGCTATTATACTGTTATACGCTAGTCCAGGTATAAAAACCCTTAACTTTAAACCAGATATTCAGAGACTTTAAACAAATTAATTGCTTCATTTCAATGATGTTGTCATATACACATATATGAACACTAAGGGGGGAATTCAATTGCCCGCTTTACTGGTAAAAGTAGCGCAGCCTGCACATTATTACCATTATTACGGTAGTAATGCGCTTAATTACCGTTATTACGGAAGTTTCAATGCCGGCTTTTTTAACCCAGCAGAATGCCGGATTAAAATTACTGTAACAACGGTAATACATTTAAAACGGTAATACATTTAAAGCGCTAATTCGGCGGGAATTGAATTCCCCCCGTAAGTGTTGCTTCATATAGCTACAACGAGGTCAGCTAAAAAATGTAATGAGGAGGGGGCAGTGTGGGGAACGACAACCTTATGCCCAAAGCATTCTGTGATTCTAGGACTAGATAGGATTATTACTTTCTTTCCCTGGAAAAAGTTCTATTTCAAATTGCATTCATAAAATACTTGGAAACTTAAACATGTTTTGTATTTCACAAACAATCAATATCAAGTAAAAAGCACACAAGAACAACTGAAAACAGAGACATTAGCATAATAATAAGATAACTTACGACTTTTGTGGGATGGATTTCACTGCGGGTTTGTTAGTGACTTCACATCGTTCTAGAAAAAACATAAATGTTATACATGTATATGGTAATTGTGCCTAGTACAGAGGAAAATATATGCTAGACATAGTTTTATACCACCCATCTATTCAGTCTATGAGTAAACCCAGGAGTTTGTGATTACCCTCCCTTTGTCTGCTCTCTATAACATTTGAACCTACTGACTTGGCCACACCACTAAGGCTAGGTACACACTGGCCAGATAATTGCACGGAAAACCTCCAATCAGCCGTCATCCGACCGTTTGGTCAGATATCATGTGAGTGTGTATAGTGACACGATGATCTAAAGTCGTCCCAAAGTGCCGATCATCGTTTCATTTGGTCGGTCGTACTGTTTAATATTTTCCGACCAACCACCGACCGATCATATGGTGTCTATGCACTCATGCTCACGATCTCCATAGAGTTTACAGAGCCGGGCTTCTTTTCAGCTCGATGCTAGCGATGAATGTCACGGTGAATAAATGTAGAGAGTGCTGTAGAAGGAATAATTCATTTGTTCGTTCTGAGACAGAATGTTTCGTTTCAGAGTCATAGAAGCTAACAAAATTAGTTAGGACATGTGAATAGCTGTAAAAAAGGCGGTTTTAATCAGTGTGACAATAATGAATGAGTGAATGAATGAATGAATGAATGAATATTGTGCTGTCATTCTCTAAAGACTAGAGGACCAGATGAAGAGCACATATCTGAAAGTAAATCGTGTCTGTGTGCATGCATGAATCGTCAGACTGATCGGACTTTCAGTCGCAGGTACAATCGTTTGAGATAACAGGTCAGCTGGAAAATTATTCGTTGTGTACCTAGCCTAACTGTTAGCCAGTAAAAAAAATAATATCCCTTCCAGCTAGGCCACACTCCCAAGTTTTAAGAGGGTTATCTCACATAAATAAGAGTGAACAAAGAACTGTGGGAGGAGAAACAGGTGACTACAGGAGAGGAAAAAAAACAATCGGCCTCTATTTTTAGAGTTTAGTCTATCTAGCATTAACACCTTGGTAGAAGCCAAGCAAAGTGGCTCAATAAAAATATCAGTGGAAAAAATACAGTGGGAAACATTTATTTAAATGTCAAAAGCAAAAAAAAGTGCCATTTGCCATAGCAAATAATTAGATCTTGTCATTGTTGTAGTGCCTTTTAAAAAACTATATGAAATCCGATTTGCTGCTGTAGCCACACCCTTTTCCTGTGCGTTAGTTTTCATACACCCCCCCTCCTATATTTTACCAAGAAGTCAGATCAGTCGTATTGTTGTAATAATGTACAAAATAAAAAAAAGAATGACAGTATTAGGAAGTACTAAACAAAATTACACTACTCAGTTTTTATTTAACTGATAGGAATGAGTAACACTGTATTCTACTTTGTACTAATAAAACAACATCTTGTAGTGCAAATTGAATTGTAAGCCAGTACAATATGATTATCTAGGTGAACAAAAGACATACTTTGTATGCTGTATCCTGAGGTCAGATGTTGAGAGTCCTGTAAAAATAAACATAAATAAATCAAAACAGTAATCCACATATCATCTAGATATAAAGATTTAGGTCACATAGCTAGAGGCTTGCGTATTATCTCCCTCTATCAATCACATGTTTAACCTTATCTAAAATTCATAAGAATGGAGAGGGGATTAAATGATAAGGATAAATAGCCAAGATGCAAAAGGACATTATTATTTAACATTTTAGAAAATACATTATTTTCCACAAATTTCAACATTATACAGATTTGATTCAATTTTATTGGTGTTTTGATTATATAATTTTGTACATTTTGTCTGCGTTTAACAGTAAAAATATATACAGTGTAATATCATCTCTAATATTCCCTTATATTGCTAAAAGACTAGGTCAACTAATTGTATAGGACAGAATTGTAAAGTAAACATTATTAGATTTTTTTATGCAAGATGGATAGGTCAGTGTAATAGTAACGAGTTATTTTTATCCTGTTGTGTAGATTACATTATAAAAGGCACAAATATGCTTATGAACAATTACACAAATCTGGACTTGTTTATACAGACCAAAAACCATTACAGAGCGGGTAACATGCAATGGAATTAATACATTTTAATACACTTTTGTGTACTTTGTGTTATAAATGGTGTGGAATGAAGAAGAAACAATGTACAAAAATACTGTCTTGGACCTTAAGAAACTATTTGCAGAACCACACACAGATCTGAAGCTTTATATTAATGTTACTCCCATTCTCCTCACATATACTGTCAATGTGGTTGAGAGGGTAGATGGGAAAATAGTTCTCTGAAACACCAGAAATTCTGTTTACCGTTATTCCACGAAATTTCAGCTAAATTTGTGAATTGGGATGAAATTTGCTTTTGAAAGTGTCTCCAATTACAATTGGCTTCAATCTACAATTGATGGTGATCATTTACAAACGCAGCTGAGGAGCACAGCAAAATACCATGATTCTGTACCGCCCCAACCCCCGCCCACCCCCACCCCAGCAAAACTGTGAAAGTCAAATCAACGTCTGACACTCTATCCCTATAACATCGCCCCTTTCTAGTGAATACACTTTTCAATTTTGCTCCTAAAATACTGCTAAGTTTATCCTTATTTTTTCCCTTAAATAAATCATGAGTGAGGACATTGGGACATATTTATTACATGTGTCACTTTTGTGTATGTAAGTAATGTTATTACATTGCTTAGATTGGCTTAGAAACGTGTTTCTCTGCTGAAGGATGGCAGAGATGTGGTCTACACCTAAACCTTTAATGAGACTTGTTTGGTGCTTCATGATGAAGCTCTAGCCTGACAATGCATTTGGTGATGTCCTCTATGTGTAGAGTATAGTAATACTAATCTCCAATGTAGAATTCAATGCCTTCTCCCCACTTCTTATGTCATTGATTAATGGGTACTTGCATATGGGTCTGAGGGATACTTATTAATAAAATAAAACTTAAGTAAAACACAATATGCATTACCACTGGCCCTCAAATCTTGAACAAAATTGAGTTAAAGGATAACTCCACCTTACACCCCCCCCCCCAAACCCCCTGCCTCCATTTAAAGCTTTAAAACTGTATTAAAGAACATGCAGAGTCCTGGGACAAACAGGTCGAAGTACATGGAGCATAGGAGTAATATATAGGAGCCTGTGGTAAGGGGAAGTTAGTTCACTGTATCTTATATCTAATGATATGAGCTTACCTTGCTGGGAATTGAAAACTTTGACTGCTCAGCTTTACATGGGGTGTGGATTGCAGTCAGAGGAGGGGGCCATGAATGGGTCATTTCCTATTGGGCAAGAAAACAAGCTTTAGTAAAGGAGGTGAGTTTGAAAAATACATCTGAAATCCTGTAGTCTAGAACAGTGCAGATAAAGATTTTATTTTTAAGATGGGAGCCCAAATATCAGTCTGTCATTATAATATGACTTCAAAATAGGAGATTCCCAATAGAAGGTCCGAGTCATTAAGGAGAGCAAAGCATAAAAAAGGAGTAACTTTGCACCTGGGCAAAATCATGTTGCATTGGAGGGGGAGGTGAATTTAAAATATGGGGACAGATTTATAGTTGGACTAGAGCATGTCCTAGATCAACTTTAAATTTCAGTGTAAAAACAAAGCTATCAAGTATTTGTGTGTTGCATGAAAAAGCAGCCAGTATTTTCCTTATGTGTGAAATAATAATCTATTGTAACATGGTTTGTCCAGGAGCAAATTTACCACTTTTTCTGCTTTGTTCTCCTTAATGACAAAGTCCAAGAATGATATTCTAGTGACCATTAATACAGATTCTAGGACCCCACTTGGCATCTCGACCTACAGACTGCACACCCACAGTCCAGAGCCTCATGTCCTCTATAATATAAATCTACTTAATGCTCATCAATGTTATGTTAATTGGATGGCCACCATCCCTGTAACATTTAGGAGTTTTTGCTGAACTCTAGCAGACAAACACAAATAGTTCTTAGCGAGGAGAGACGATACCTTCAACACAAACCTTTATTTCCCCAGAGAATTATTTTAAGCCATTATGACCATTTCATGTTAAATGATTAATGTTTTCCCCGTACTTCCCAATTAAAATGGAAAATGGATCTTCAAAGAAACCACAGCACATCAGATATCTCTGCATTTACTTAATTTGTTTACTGTAAAGCCAGGATATAATCAACTCGCACAAGCACTGACACAAAAAACCTCCCGGAAAGATCAGCATTTATTGCGTGACCTGACCTTGCCAGGTTGGTGACCTGAACCAGTTTTCCTGTGTGTGAACAACTATAAACAATATAGCTGCAGCGTTATACTGTGGATTTCACTGAACTGTCTGGAGTATCCGATTCAAGTGCTCTTGTCCATCTTCATTGAGCACTATTGATTACTTCAAAATTCTATTAATGGATGTTTAATATGACTCTAAACTCAGAAGAAGTTATTTATGGTACTTCCAGACATGTACAAAATGTCCTTTCATTTTAGTGTCATTTTTGTATTTTCTTTTGATAGGGTAATATATAGACATTGTCAGATTTGCACAACATCATCTAATATATATATATATATATATATATAAAAGAATAACTAACGTGGCTTGGCTGCATTTATGTGACTACTAAAGGAAGAGGAATGGCTCCACAATTCATCAAATTTTGGCCAATCAGGGAATCTCAATTTAATTTGTGGTACACAATATATGGGTTTCTCACATATAAATAACCAATACATATATAAGAACCTACTGACACAATTTTTTGTTCAATGTATATGATTTGTGGGCTGAACCCCCTGTGGCTCATGCCTCCGTCACTAGTTCTCTATGAATTGACGGGCTGCTCCCTCATGAATAACTCTGTCTCTGGCCCACAAAATGTCTGCCTCCACTGTAAGGATGTGATGGGTAGCCTTTAACATAATCATCCCTATTTATTCAACTGTCTTTTGTCAAACATAAGAAATGTGTGCATACTTTGGGGCCTACTTTTAATAATTTTTTTCATCGAAAATGAACAGACGCAAATCTAACTATCGTTAGATCCTTAGTGCATCGCATATCTGCTGCTTTGCATTTCGCTTCAGAATCCAGAGCAGTCCCCATAAATGTGTATGGGGACTGCTCTGTACCACAATTTAACAAGTTCCTGAGCTGGCGTATATTACCGTATTTAATAGTTTTCAGGCCTATTCAGTTCTACTCTGAAGAGCAGAGCTTCCCAGAGCATGACTGGAGGGATCATGCGATCCCTTCCTCTCATATGCAGCATCGTCTCCTCAGAAATGTTTGTGTGCATGCCAGAGGTTTTCACTATGCCCACATGAGTTTGACGGAGGACACTGGGATCACAGTCTTCATTGAAAGAGAAGAGGGAGTGAAAAGGTAAGTTTTGTACTTTACAGGAATAGCAGTGTTTTTAGTGACTGCTGTTCCTGTTGAAGATTTTTAATAAATATGTCATGAAAAATAGGGGCCTTTGTGTCAAACACTTTCATGTATGCCATTAATAATAAATGAAACCAAAAAAAAAAAAAAACATAAAAATTTTGGCTTAAATTTCAATTTTACAGTATATGAAACCAAAAATAAATTTGCTAAAATTTGAAATAATGGAACAATGGCTCAAGTTAATTTTAAATAATTTCTAGTGACATGAACCTGCAGTTACATCAGTTACAGAAGGTGACTCCTGCATTCTGTATATCTTACAGGGTATTGGTGTGCTTTCCGAAATACATGGCCCCTGAGGCTTGGGGTATATTTACCAGAGCTGGACTGAAAAGCAGCCATGGCACACAAATGACACCAGGGACACCAGGGACTATATTTACTAAACCACGGGTTTGAAAAAGTGTAGATGTTGCCTATAGCAACCAATCAGATTCTAGCTTTCATTTATTTAGTACTTTATACAAACAACATGACAGCTAGAATCTGATTGGTTGCTATAGGCAACATCTCCACTTTTTGAAACCCGCAGTTTAGTAAATCTAGCCCTTAATCTCCATATCTGACACAGCAAAGGGAATGTGTTCCTGACACAAGACATGTGGCATTGATGAGCCAAAATAAAAAGAAATTCACATAATAGTGCTCTAAACACAGAAGACAACATTACAAAAAGAGGAATTATTTTCCATTTCTGTGAATATTGGTTATACCATTATTTTCCATATTTCTGTGTATTTTGACTCGAGAATATTACAAGCTTAATTATAAGAAATCCAAGATTGTTGTAAATTAAATGCGAAGTAGGCCAAATGCTATTCAACATGTGTAACGATTTAGAGCAGAATTGGTTGGACGTCAAATCGCTGTATAAAAGCAGTCCTTGATTTATGTCCACGTTATTTGAACTTCACATAATTCTAAAATCATGTTAACCGATGCACAAGATATTTGGATTAGTGTGGCAAAAAAAGCTATTTTTGTCATAGCAAAGATTAAACAAATACTTGAAATCCAGCAACTTATTGGCTCCCATGTTAACAAAGTTTTTAGATGAAGTAATATAGGCATCTCCCTCTCAGCAGAATGTTCAAACGATTGGTAATTAGTAGCATATGCCTTAGTTGTTGCAGTTGGTCACGCTCCCTTTGCTCATTTAAAAAGGCAATGTTTTCTTATTACAAACCCTCAGGTACATACAAGAACAAGTAAAGATCTCAAGCAGATTTATGCATTTTTTTCTTGCAGGAAAAAAAAAGTACATGAAGTTACAGAGAAAACCTTAAATGGAAATAAATGTAGTACAGTACGAACCTAAACTGAATATTTTATACGGCACAAAAAGTACTGAAACTAATCTAAATGTGTCTCACATCAAGCGTTTCCAAAATGTTAGTGTTATAAAATGACTCTCTGCAATGATGTATTTACAGGCTCCTTAAAGAAGGATCTTAGATCACAGAAAACATTTTTATCAAGATCTGGACAACCCTACAAGCAGCCCTTGGGCTTAAGCCTAAATACTGATTAGTATTTGGCAAAACGTGTTAGACTTATGCTGAGTTGGGCGTACACCCATTTACTTTGCGTAAAATCCAAAATTAGTGCTGTGAATGCCCACTAAATAATATGCAGATTTGGTACTATCAGTAGCTATATCAATACACCGATCAGTAGCTATATCAATTGGGGGTGCCAGGCTGGGCTAGAGAGCAGGGGGGCACCTGCCCCCTGGCCGGTCTCATAGTGGGCGACCTTGGGCTGGGTTACTGGGACGCCTGCATTTATTTCCATTAAAATATTCCAAATAGGCTGCAGAGTGGCATCTTGCCCTCCCCCATCCCCCTCCGGACTTAAATTTGCCAGCCCTCCTCCATACATAGTGATGATGATGGCGGCTACTTCTGGCTGATTGATTGCGGATTCACCTCTGATGCCAATAGTGCTTTGTTCATTGCTTGTGCAATGAACAAATGATTTTGTGGGTGTATTTTATAATTAATTTTTTGCTTCGTACATGAGAAATTAAACTATACCTGCTGTACTAACAAGTTTTGCAAAATGATGTAAGCGCGAAGTAACCAGCAGAGGCAGAACTCGTGAGCTGTGGGCCCCAATGCAGGGAAGTGGGAAACCGGGGCCCACAGCTCACTAGGTCACCACGCTATCTCCAAGGGCCCCGGTGCACTGCACCTGCTGCACCAATGGTAGTTCCCCCTTTCACCATCAGCCAATCACAAGCAGTCAACATGTGAAAACGCTTGTGATTGGGCTTGTTGATAATTTAGGCCACGTGCATATGAATTCAGAAAAGAACATATGAGGTAAGCCGGGCATTTTGCATTTTTTTTTATTTTAGAATCCAAGTCAAATTTACTGTGATTTTTTACAGAATTTCTGGGCGTTCATGTTACTTTGTAATCTTCAAACACCTCAGAGGTGTCCTTTTGTGGGTAGAAAGCTGTACGACCTCCAGCAAAACACTGTACGACCTTGTAAATATTTTCGTTCCACAAAATTAAAACTAGTTTTTGCATATGTGCACATAAATAGGCACAGTTATCTGGCTAATCGTACTTAGCGAGGAACAGCCTGATTGGTTCAACATTAACTTTTGTACCTTACCTTCAAAATAATGCTATATATTGTACAGCATAAACTGTATTGTATGAAATGTCTGAACCATTCTGAAAAAAGTTGCTCACGGTATGATGCTGTGCCTTAATTGCCCAATCTCCTGGATGTCCAGGTAATTCCCGAATTCCAGGTACTATTCTGGAGTCCCAGAAGAGCAGGCCACCCTCACACATCCTGCCCACTTCCTAACGAAGTGGCTTGGATGGGTAACCTCAATGATGCAAGTTGGCGCAAATCTCGCCACTTTGGCCCCATCCCTGCATCACAATTTTGCAGTTGCAGCATTTCTAGATGATGGGGCAGGATCAAAATTATGCCATTCATGGAACCACAACCCCCGGCACTAACTTGACCTTCTCCTGGATAGTGGAATGTCAGAAAGATGGAAAGCATGTGCTGGCATATTTCTGGGAAAGTTTGTTCAACATCCTTAGTCCTGGACAACTTGTACTGCAGATGCCCATCTCCTGTTTACATGGAGCAGATAATTGTCATTACTTTCAGTTTCAGATAAATTAGAGCACCGGCCACTTTGAGGGAGATCATCATCACGGCTTTGATTCAAGTGAGGATAACAGTGAACAAATGAACTTAAGTCTAAAAAAACACATTTATCACACTCACATGTTTTTATAATCACCTTGTGCAAATTTTGTGATTTCATTTCTTGAATTTAGTCTTTTTAACACTAAGAGCAATTTTTACTGTATGTATAGATACCATTTTACGGTGTCCGCTCTTTTAACCACTTTTTAAGCTACAAGATCCTTTCTATGTAGATAAGTGTAGTACATTCAATGTACCAAATAACAATTACATAGTATACGCACAGCTTCAACCTTATCGTTAACTCTTTATTTTACTGTGCTATCCTTACAGTATCCCTCAGTATCAACTTAGCAAAGCCGCTTTGTAAATTAAAGAAGCTGTGTTCATTTCACAAAGGAAACCATTACTAAAGCAGCCTAAACACGTTACTAAATCCACTTCTTTGATTCCCGGTTCAGCTTTTCAAAAGAGAGCTTTTCAAAGGCCCCGTTTTAAGAGTGTCTGACATTCTGCAACTGCAATAATGTTCTATGTATATACAGTTTAAGGAATAGAGATATTAAAATGGTTGCCAAGCTGTATGGTACAAAGACTTCCGTCTTTGGAAGTGTACCATTTATGTGGTTTTTAATAACCACAAGAATTTTTTTCCCCTGTCCTGTGGGAGATGGGCTGAGTTTGTAGACGTTACGAAGACAAGCGCTTTATAGAACACACAGAATTGTTTGTTCACAGAGATAGAAGTACAAATTAATCACTGGCATATGACAAGTAGAACATGACATTTGCTGGTATAGTGTGTATTCAGAAATGGAAAAGCTTCTTTAGCTTTTATACAAAAGGAAAGCTTTCTTGGGTTTTTCAAATCCAATAAATTGTGTTTCTTTACCATCTAACCTCTTTCTATGCCTAAAATTATTTTCTGAAAATAAAAATTAAAGTCAGTAAAATGCGTTAAAGGGTAATAGAGGATGGTGTCAGGTGGGTACATATAAAAATAAAAGTGCTTTATGTAAATCTAGGCGACTTTGCCTTGCCAAACTATACTGCTACATCTCCCAAATGGCTCATTTAGAAATTTGGGGTATAAGACCCAGATTACCATGATCCCCATTTTGGAATTACTCAAGCAAACAGCCAGTTGTCACACTAGTTTTCATATTTTACTGTTTGGTGCTTGCCCCCAAACGATTAGCTCCCCTGCTTCTACAAGCTTTAAAGATTTGGAACACTGTCCGTGTTATACTCCACAGTGAGGGTGTGGATCCCTGTACCCTCCCTTGGGGTCTAACTAAGCTTGCCAAATTGAAATCATTGAATGGGGGTTCTATGTGGTCAAGCCATGGAATTTATGCTATGCTGATGGGGTCCTCAGAACATCTGCACAACATAAAATGGAATTCACGCTCCCCAACATAAGACTTTAGAAGATTTACTGTTATTTGCAGCTTCCGCATGCCTTAATGGCCCACTTTAAATGGGGAGTCCATTCCCTTAGAGACGCTCCTATATACATCCTGCTCCAGCTCTTGGGTTGCTCAAAACTCACTTCCTTTATCTATCCATATTTACTAAGTGAATACACTAAAAATACCCTTGTACAACTGCGGGAGAAGTGGTTGGTGGATCTTGGCCCTGTCCAGGATGAGAAATGGGAGATAATCCTAAGTAGGTCCTGCAGTTCGACTGCCTCTTTGATGTTCCAGGAGATTCAGATCTATATTCTACATAGAGAGTATATTAATCCTTGTAGACTTGCTATAGTTAGACCAAACCACTCATGTTCATAAATGTGGCAACTTATGTACTATTTCTAGTATGTCATATGGCGGTGCCCTAGAATTAAGCACTTTTGGTCCAGAGTTATTAAATGTATCAACAAAACTGTGGATGGGCCCGGTATTCTCACCAAGCACCTGGCTATTTGATTTGAAGTTGCAGGATATGGTAACTAGACAGACGCATCAATACTTACTAAATGTATTAATGGTAGCTAAGACCTGTATAGGTAGAAAGTGGATGGCCTCTGTTAGTCCTCATGTTCGTGATTGGATGACATGGTAGGTCATGAGCGTTTTGTCTATACTAGTTAGAAACGCCCATTGAAATATGAAAACATATGGGGAGGATGACTGGACTCCTCCTTTGCCTTACTCTCCATGGCGAGATCCTCTCTACTGAATTAGACCAGCGGGCACTCTTCATCTTGATTCCCTTTATATTGCTTCCTCTCTTTCACTGACAACATTGTTCACCTTTTCTGTTTTATATTGTTACATGAATTGCAAATATCTCTGCAATGTATACAGCGGTATACTCATGTTATCCATGACTGATACCCCTGAAACTAATGACTTATTCAGCACAACATTCTATTGTATAGTATGTGATGCTTGTTTGTCTGCGGTTACTGTTTTAATTCTGTTTTTTGGGGGGAGATTTGGTCTTGTTTGTTAGCTCCTTTATACAGTGACATACAAACTGGTCAAGTAAGAAAAATTCCTCCTCTGGGATTCCCTTCTTATGTGCCCTTGGGTATCCAGAAAGGAGGAACAGATGTGCAGATATCAGTGCAGTGTAGTGTTTTGACAAACTCTCCATTCACCCCATTGTTCAACTGATTAATTTTGACTACAGAATGCAAAAGTGCAAGTTCCAATAGTTCGTATGTTGGGGCTTTCATGTGACCTTACGTCACAGAGGTGAAGCAGTGGTATTGTGGGAAGGGACGTGCCTGTTAAAATGCTCCACTGTGCAGGACGCAACAGTTTTGGTCCTCTTTGTCAACTGCTGCTTTCGTCAGTAGTCCCCTTGGACATTCTACAAAGGACATTTCTTAACGTGCAAATGTCCTTTTATTTGTATGTTAAAACAAGGATATCCTGACACTAGATGTCCTGATTTTCTGTGGAATGACTCACAATTTCCCATCCACATGGCTACATGGAGACAAAGCTGACACATTAGGGGTATGGTCAGGGTAGATGAGAACATTATCTATTTTAACAATTTTTTATTTTATAATGTGTGTTTTTGGAAGCAGGGTCATAACTCTGCCTCAATGGGCCCCATAGAAAGATATGCGAGCCCGAGGATGTATAGGTCCCGTTGTGATCTACTGAGAATGCTTGGTCCCGGCATATGCACCGTAGAATTTCTACTTTCAGCTCCACCGTAGTGGATGAAAACTGATCCTTGTGTACAAAATGTGGAAGTGCTGGATACTTCATCATTATTGAGGACCAGAAGGTTTATTGTAGGGCAGCCCTAAAAGGCACAGTGAACACCTGATCCATGTAAACTAATCTAATAGTAGCTGGTATGTCAGTAACTACAACATCCAGATATATTATGTACTAGTGCTGATAATAGGTGTCTCTTGTGACTTGTCAAGGTCCTTAGTGGTTTAAACATGTTGGATGTCTGAACTTTATTTCCCCAAGTGGTGCATTGACACCCCAATCATTCCACATCCCCAATAATCCCACATCAGGAGCCTACAACAGTACTCTGCTCCTTCCATGTACTGCAATTAAAAAAAAAAGTAATTACAAAAAACAATTGGAAAAACACAAACAAACAAAAGAGCTGGAGTCTAGTAAAGCACAGAGATGCCTCTAATGACAGCACTGTTCACACACAAACTGTATACTTGACCTAGAAAAATGTTTCCTACATTGTTTAGTCTATGGCTTTTTCACCTAATTCAACCTTCGATTTGTAACGTACATTCCATGTAATACAATAATTCCTCTTCCAGCCTATGACTCAGCACCGTAGTTGTATCCCTCTGGAATTATACCGTTACATAGAGCAAAATAGCATTCACTTTAAACAGCAACTAAGCATTCCGAAGTAATTCCTATTAATATTTTTCTTTGATGGAAATGTGGAGTTCTGTGACTCACTTTCAAAGGACGTGTTCACATGGAGGGCGTAGATGTCTATGTAAGAGACTTAGTTGGAGAATACCGGGGCCTAGTTTTTAGTAGTTACAATCACATCTCACTTGTCAGCTTCAATAAAGGAGAATTCCAGTCTCCATATGTATTTTTGTTAACCTAAAATAAACTTCCCCATAACTAGTAAAAAAGCGAATTGCCCAGTAAGCTCCATTGACTTTCCAAATTCTCCAAACTCTGAGACCTGGAAAATACCTTGAGCTAGAGGATTGCTGATGTAAATTTAAATAAACTTAAATAAAATGTACGTCACTAAACTAACATCATAGCATCCAAAATTTGTGTTAAAAATATCTTTGCTTTGTAGTATAACAAAACAAACAAATCCAACATTTGTTAATTTTATTTATTTTAACAAACAACAGATACTCAAAAGTAATGATTTTACTGACATTTTAATGCAGTAAGATGTGATTTTCAAAAAAGTTTTATAACACTTATCTTTACTATGCTTCTGATAATGTACACTACATGAAAATACTGTCTTTTTATAAGAGAGAAACACATGTTTAACCAATGTATTCTGGCTTGGAAAAAAGTAAGTATTTTGTTACTATGTAAAAGGCTTTAAAATGACTATTGTTATGTTTTACACAGTGATGCTCAAGTGCATTGGATTGCTTCCTTAACCTCGATGCATACGGGAATGCTTCCTGCTATTAGTCAGGCCTGGCATGGATGTTATACGCACAGCTATGAGGAGGTATAAATGTTACTGCAGCTTGCTGCCAATCGTATTTACATTTCTGCCTGGCAATTTTTCCCCAATTTAGTTTTGGCGTCGACTGATGCTTGTGGAGATCTGATGACTGAACAGTCAGAAGGCAACAACAGATTGCCAGCCAAATGCTATATCAGTATGCAGTCTGAACATGCATTGGACTTGTGCACAGTGAACGTACATTTTGTGCCTTGTCGGTCAGTGTATCTCTCTACAACTCTGTACTTGCAAATTTACTTAATAACCTCTTCAGGTTGTATTTTACGTGTGCCAGGCCCAGTCATGGGAACACGTGTTTTGTATCACATTTGTTGTCTCATTTTGGATTGTAAGTTTTATAGAGCACGGCCTCGACAATGTAATAAAGTCATCATCTTCATTACACTCATCTGCAGAGGCACAACGATTCCAGTGCCTGCACTTGCTGTTTTCCAGTGTTCGGACACACTGACAACATTGCACTGCTCCTCACCAGCTATTTAATAAACAGGCCAGGCTAGTTTGTGTATAGACTCAACTTGCTGTATTCTGGACTTTCTCCCTGATCCTTGTAGAACTCTGGTATCTCTGACCTCTGCCTGGAGTGTGCCAATGCACAGATTGTTTGTCAGGAAGAAAGAGGAGAAATGTATGCTACCTTATTCAGCAAGATTTACCTAGTGCATTTTATTAATACAGTTAAGGGAAAATAGGAACTGTTACACTAAAGATACAGTGCAAGAATGAGAGTTGTAGCCAAGTGGAGAGACATAGTCCCCAAAGTGAGCAAGTGTAAGCTCTGGAGACGAGCGAGCACGATTAGACCTGATAATGAGTGATGTTATTTGCACCGCTAGACTCAACTGGGAGCATTAATAAATAGCAAGGAGGAATTATGTATATACAAGAGAAGGCAATACTTGCCAACTCTCCAAGAATGTCAGGGATACTCTCGAATTCCCTGTAGGTCTCCCAGGAGAGCTGGCAATTCTCCAGCATACTGCCCGCTTCATGGTGAAGTGGGTGTGATGGGGGCTTTGATGAAGCGATTTGCCAGCAATCACATCATTTAGGCCCTGCCACCACAACACAATGACTTGAGAGCATCATTTAGCCTGCGGTGTGGGGACAAAATGTTGCGATTCATTGCACCCCTGTCCCCTCTGCACTGCCAGAGGGGACAGGGGGCGGGGGGGGGGACGACTGAAAAGTTGGAAAGTATGGAGAATACATAATAAAATTTACTATTAAAATAAATGTCATTTTTATGTAACAGGCCAGTGCATCCTATACAAACTAACACAGTTGGAAGTAAATCCATGCTTTTAGTAGAGATGAGCAAACTGTTTAAAACTGTTCAGTGGAATATTACAACATTTCACAGTGGAATTTGGTCTTAAGTGTTCCAAACAGAAATAGCCTATGATTTTTGTTCCAACACTATTCCTTTCAGTTCTTTTCAGTGTCATAACGTGAAACACGGGTCACACTATAAGAGGCTCTGTCACACTAACTGCTTCTGTGGGGAGGCTTGAGATTAGAGGGAGAGAGACAGAAAAAGAGCAAGTGAAAGAGTAATAAAGAGAGAGTAAAAAGGTGAGGCTGTCGCTATCACTGTTGCTTCTGAGCCTTGTAACACATTGGTCAGCCAAGGAGGCATATGCATTTGAGATTTCTGCTGACCTTAGCACTGTCTTTGGTGTTGCAGAGTTGGATGAAGCACTAGTTCACTCTGCAGTAACTCCTCAGCATGGACACGCTGTATGTATGTAGTTCTCTGGCCTTGCTGTCCCTGAGCACGCAGCATAGTTCTCTCTGTGTGTGTGTGTGTGTGTGTGTGTGTGTGTTAGGGAATTTATATTGTAAGCTCCTATGAGGATGACTGATGTGAGTGAGTTCTCTGTACAGCGCTGTGGAATTAGTAGCGCTATATAAATAGCTGATGATGATGATAGTTTAGGTGGTGTTTCCTGGGCACCATCTCCTCTGTGTGGGAGGTCTGTGATCTACCACATGGCAGGACAATGCGTGACTCTGAGATTGTCACAGTCTTATTTGCAATGCTTCAGTTTGACAGGATTGACCAGGTAGCCATATGGGAACTTGAGGCCCTGACACATGTATTGTGCACCTAGATATGCTATTGAGCTACGACAGAGGCTTCAGTCTTGAACTCTTTTGCGTAATTAAAGGGTATTCCAAGTCTGAGTAGAGCCTCTCCTACCAGAGATGCCATTCTTCTCTCCCACAGTCACCATCAGAGCTGTAATTAGAAATGTTAGCACCTGGGGCAAGAAGGAATTGTGCCAACCCCCAAACATAACCAAATCAACGTAAAATATTAATTCCCAGAGCCCCTTCACATATGAGGCAGTTCTCCCTCTTGCACAGCCCTAGTTACGGCCCTGGTCACCATCATGACCAGTATGTAGAAAGCAGGACCAGAGAGGTATAGGAAGTGACGGAAGGAGTCAGAGGGAGACCGTTTCACTGGGTTGCTACATCTGTGGCAAAGTGTTGTCCAAAGGTGAAATGGAGTTGGACACGTGTAACTCAGTCATGTACCAGCATGGATCACTTTGCCGTATGGTCAACTGAAATCCTCTACAAGCTCCTTGGTTGCTTAGGTCTGTGCCACCTGTTTCTGAATCTCAAGGATCATGATCGAACTGAGATTGACCTTGGATGATATTAGACTCTACCTCTAATTAAATTCTTAGGGGGGTATTCAATTGTTAGCGAGTTCGTTAAAATACTCGCGCTCGAAAAATATTTCCGTTAATACGATAATCTTCACGCAAATACCGTTAATACGGTAATTTACTCGCTGGATTTCAGCTCGCAGCAGCTGAAAACCAGCGAGTAATTACCGTATTAACGGTAATATTTTTCGAGCGCAAGTATTTTAGCGAACTCGCTAACAATTGAATACCCCTATTAGTTCTACTTTCCCTCCTTCCCCACCTGATCCTTCATGAGTGGCGCCTTAATTAAGCATTGAATTCGGAGTCATTGACAAGTTTTGTGAAAGCAATATGCTGCATAGTTGTACAGATCTCACATGACAACTGCCAGGTTGACCTTGCAGACTTTTATTTTGCATCAACATTTTTGATGAATACTTTTCACAGCTGAAAGAGGAAAAGGAAAACAAACACAATTATGTAGATGGAGCATGTTTATTTTAGATAAATGGTGCAATGCAATGACCCATAAAAACAGATGACACGCTGGATCACACAACAGTAGCCCCATCCCCTCGACTGTAATTCAATGGTAGCAAGACAGAGTGAGACCAGAACAGCCGTGCAACAGCAGCTCAACTGCACTGTTCACTTAGGGAAAAAATGCTTAGGAGTCTATTTAACAAAAAGCAGAGACTTACCTCTTCTTTATCCAGTTCAAAGTAAAATAAACACATTATACAGCTAAATTAGCCTAACCTATAGTTTGCACAAAACGACTAAGCATGGTTTTCTGGTTCAAAAGACAATGATACCACAGACAGAACTACTGAAATATGATTGTTCAGCCTTATCCTAGTATTATCCTGCAGCTTTGTTAAAAAGTTAACTAGGATTGATGATTTCAAATTGTCCCCATTACAGACAAGCCAAATACAAAATACTTATGACACAGTCATAAGTTAATCTAATACAGGGAAAAAAGTTCAAATTGCAATGCTGAACACATCAGTTGGATTTTGGTGACATCACTGGCCCTGCACTTAGTATAATCCACCAACCTTCAGCCAGAATACAGAGCATTCCTGTTAACTTGAAGAATTTGTAATCAATCACAAAAGCTCTGGCTTTGCACTGCAGCTGCAAAAAGATGGCACTCCTCATGAGCAATGGCCACCTCATGAGACAGCTGGACAAATTCACTTAAGCAAAAACACAAACATTATTTTAGATTGATTATTTAGTTTACATATACATGGCTGCCAACTTACCCCAATTGCCATGGACAGACCTAAGTTTTAAAGAGTTGTCCCTGGCAGTTTTTGGCCCTGGAATATTCCTATTTTTCAATATTGACCAACTCCACAACAAAATTCCTATTTTAAAACAATATATATTATATATATATATATATATATATATATATATATATATATATATATATATATAGTAACAAAGGGAGGTATTTATCTGACAAGATGCAGAGAAATCATACAAGCAGAGTAAGACATTGGCGCAGTTATGCACCTAGATTCAGGTTAAACCAGGTAAAGACTTATGTATAGTTCAAAGTTTGGCTAACTTACATGATTTGGAAGCTCCCTCCTCTCAGCAAACAGACAGGGTGTGTCTGTTAGTGCAAACAGAGCCAGTGATGGGCGTTTCCTCTTAAAGGGAAGGTGGGTGTGTCACCCGCCCATCAAGCTAAGACTGGGGGAGGAGTATCAGGTATAAAAGCTTGTTTGTATCATTTGTTCAGTGAGACCAACGCTGGGGAAGCTGGCTGGTCTTGAGAGAGATTGCCTACGTCTAGCTAGGGTTTAGGGTCTCCATATCTGCTGTGAAATTCATATGGTGTCAAATACATTTTAAACCATCCTGACAATAAAGCTGCATAAAAAGAAGAAGTGGTTCGCGTGTGCTTCAGCAGTAGCGGGCTCTTGCCACAATATATATATATATATATATATATATATATATATATATATATATATATATATATATATATATATATATATATATATATATATATATATTTATTTTACCACATACACTTACTCTCTAGGCTTTATAAGTAGTTATTTATTTTTAAAATAGGTTCCCTTGAAATATTTCCAAATATTTGCAAATTGACTTAAAGCAGCAATTCCACATTTTTATTTCTTTCATTTGCAAGTTTATTATGTTTTAAGCATGCATCATTTGTCTTATATATCCTCCTACAAATCATTATTTTCTTTTGAAACGCTCTCTGGCTGGCAAACAAAAATGGCTGCCAGGCACAGACACAGTCAGGCTCCTACACAGACACAGGTTAACTCAGCATGTCATGTGATAGCAAAAGGGGGAGAACGAGGTTGTCACAGTAAGACAGAACTCCATTCCAAAGCCTCTCTACTCTTACATCATGTGTCATGTGACTGTGGTTGCCATGGTAGTCCACAATCGTAATATATTAAGAGCCGCCTGAAATGGTAAATACCAACATTCTCTTTAAAGCCTGCTACAGTGATTTATGCTAAATAAACACATATTTTAATGGGATCACTGCTTTAAATATCTCTTGTTAAAAAGTCTCACTAATATTAAACATTGCCAAGGATCCAGTAGTGTCAAAACCCTTGTTGGAACACACAACTTGGATGCTGCTGTTACTTGCCAGTACATTCCAGGTAATACTTTAATGTCCACCAGCATAATGATCTCATTGCTATTTTCATCCTGTTTGTGAGTTGCTCTACTAAAACTAATGGCATGTTACGTTTTGCAAAAACTATTTTTCTTTGTAATTCCAGAGACATATTACTAAGTGTAACTGTGGTTTTAGCTGGCAATTGAGATCATAATCTCCACTGTTTAAATTATTAATCATAGCTATTTTTGCTTAGAAATTAGTACGGTTGTGCATAATTATATATAATTTGAAAGGAGCCACATGTTCTGAGGAAAAGTATGATATGCAACAGAAGTGCTTAGCCTTATTCAGAGGAAATCCACAGTCAGACTCCAGAAATGACCAATGAATAAGAATAATTTGAGGTCTGTGTACTGAAGATATTATTATAATGTGTTGTGTTACTGCTAAAGTTTGTAGTAGAGGGACATATATTGCGGGATATTTACAAAGAACAACTTGTGTATATGAAAAGAGCTGATATCCATAGCAACCAATCAAAATCTTGCTTCCATTTTCTAACCACTTCAAATATGGTAGAACGTGATTGGCTAGGTATATATAAACAGAACATATTTCATATGTAGCAAGTTTCATACATCCATACCTTGCGGAACATCCCAATTTGCGGGATACAAAAGGGGTGGGGCATAAACAAACGTGTGTAGCGTTTTGCATTTCTCCCATTGTAACCCAAAAATAGCCTCTATAAGGCAAAATCTAGGAGTTCAGTCAACGTTCCATGTGCAAAGAAACAAAACAAAAAAGAAACACATGAGATGTATGAACTTTGGTAGAGGAAGATTGTGGTGTCAAATGCACTTCTGTAGAAACAAAGTCTCATATAGTTACTTTGTGCTGTTCTTAACGTTTAGATGCTCGAATGCATGTTAGCCTGGCCCCTTCCTCTTCTAAAATTGCCTAAACCTGGATATGCAGTTTACAAAGCTGAAATACTGTGTTTCTGTTAGCCTTCTAATGCTCTGAATTGCTACGTGTTCATTCCTTCCAACTATCCTGATTTAGATGGGACAATTCTGATTTGAGGGGACTGTCCTGCTGCCAACCATTAAAGAATTTTGCACAACTAATGTATGCCCGCACCAGCAGGTACCAGTACAAGAGACATTGAAGGGGTGTTTTAGGGGAGGAAAGAGAGGCTGGAGGTGACACAGCACTTCCAAAGTACTGGGCACGCCCCTAGGGTATGTGTCACTCCGCCAATATGACATGGCCACACCCCCTACTTGTGCACACGCTGCCACAAAAAACTTACATCATACCTGTCTCGAATCTTACATCAGACATTTTGAGAGGTATGCATGTTGTTATAGGCCTGTCCATTTTGTCTCCCCTTTTGTCTGTGTGCACCCAGTTTTCAAGAATGAATGCAATAGGTGCTATAGTCAAATGCACCTGAAGAGAACATAAATACTCAAAACATTGATGATAGTTGATAACTGTCCTTAAATTCCAGGGACAGTTCTAAAGAGTTGTCTCTGTTTCTATTTTTCAATACTGACAAACTACACAATTATTTCTGCATGTTAGATGTTACCATCCATTCTTACTCTCAATATTAAGACAATATTTGCTAAAAGTACACTATTCTCAAATTCAGTAAACATAAAACAGTGGGGAATTAAGTGCTGGAAAATATTCTAAAATGTTGTCGACTAAATATTGATTTTTAGATTTATATGCTTATTCAAAAACATTACTTTAATCCTAAATTAGTTAAAGTAAATAAAATAATGGTACAGTTGATTATGTGACCGTCCAATTTCATGAAAAAACTACTATGGCTAACAGGTCATAATTTTGCAACAAAAGAACGAGATTGCCCTGAGGTTTATTCAGTTCAAAATATTTGTATAATTCCTCCCATAAATATAAAAAAATATTATAGATTGCAACTTTGGCCACTGATGCAAATCGTACAGTAGTTCAACCATTGCTATCAATCTGTGATCTGTAGACCTTCTTTATATTATGTTGAGTGACTTAGATGGGGCTGGTTAGGTTGTGTGACAGGGAGGTATATGCCTCTTGGGGCTGGTCCCACAACGGGTCAGTGGACAGCTGCATTTTCTTTCCTAAATATGTTCCTAACACAAGCCGAGTCTTGTCCCCAGGCTAAAATTTGCCAGCCAGCCCCTGCTTGCAGGCTAACAATATGCAGTAGAGGGTGAATGACAAAGCCACGTTAGAGTTTGTGAGCCAACTAGTAACATTGAAGATCTTCTTTTTTTGTATTTAAACAAACTTCTTCCTGTGTTACTCTAGTTCTAGTAAGCCAGAATGCTGTCCTTCCAGTGACAATTCTTTACCAAAGCACCGTCTAGGGTTTAAGATGATCTGTTACATGTTCTTCGTGCTTTGCACCAAATGTTTTTCTTTGTGACTATACCTAGTTGTCTGTTTATGAACCCAGTTCGGAAACCATCAATATGGACCAGCTGCAAATCACAGGTACATAAAGAAACACAGCGGCAATTTATTATGCCGGGCCGCTCTGGGAGCCTGTCCCCATAGACGTCTTTGGGGACAGCAGTAAGTGCTAATAATAAAGTTAATCCCGGAGACATCTAGGATTTGTCCAGCATTAACCCTTTCATAAATAAGAAAAAGTGGTGAAAGAGCCTTTTGCCGGCATTTTGACTCTTCACCACCTGTTAAATAGACCTCTTAATGTTAAAGCTCCCATAACATCAACACAGTCTGTACAGTTGGTGTATTATATAATCATTCCATACAGTTCTTTATACCTTTAGTGAACAAAACGTAGTATGACTCCACTTTTAGTTTTTAAATAGTGCATTACGTATTTTTAGCTAGTTAAATCCCTAACCAACATGAAAAACAATTACCAGATAACCCAACCGAGTAACCTTTTCCAATGAAGAAATGCTTATCATCATCATCATCATTTATTTATATAGCGCCACTAATTCTGCAGCGCTGTACAGAGAACTCACTCACATCAGTCCCTGCCCCATTTGGGCTTACAGTCTAAATTCCCAAACACACAGACAAACACAGACACACACACACACACACACACACACAGACAGACACACAGACTAGGGTCAATTTGTTAGCAGCCAATTAACTTACCAGTATGTTTTTGGAGTGTGGGAGGAAACCGGAGCACCCGGAGGAAACCCACACAAACACGGGGAGAACATACTAACTCCTTACAAATAAGGCCATGGTCGGGAATTAAATCATGACCCCAGTGCTGTAAGGCAGAAGTGCTAACCACTTAGCCACCGTGCTGCTTATAATACTTCTTACAATTAGCTTCTTTTTACCAAGTTTTATATGGAGTAACAAAACCAGCAAAAACCTAAAATGCATAGCAATTTTACACTGCATCATTAGGGCTTCAACAACAGACATTTTGCTATATTGGTTGAACCTCTAGCACTGTGTAAAACACATTAAAGTACATCTCTAATGTTTGCTGTCTAAAAATAACAGGCATCACCTTGTCTATTAAATTGTCTTCAAACGCCTAATAGCCTGCACTGTCCTGACGCTGACATGTGATTGGCAGCCATTTTTTGCAGCTCCAGCTTGGTGTTATTAGGATTATTGACAAACGGCTTAGTAACAAAGACTGTTCCAACAATAAATGCTATTGTAGTTCAGAAACGTGTTTGCAGAAAAGAAATCTAAATGCTAACAGATTTCAGATAAACCATAGGTTTCCTTCACCATAGCTAATAATTCATGTCACGCAATACAAGGATTGCTGACAGAAAAGCATATAAGTGGACAAGCAATGTTAGCTTTAAAAGTCCATTTTTTTAAACTAGAAAACAAACAGTAAATCACAGCTGTAATGGAAAAGGAAAAAAGATAATTTTCACAAAAAAAACACAGAGTGCAAAAGCTATTTTTGCAGCAAACCTAAGATATAAAAAAATTATTTATTTACTTGGCTATTTTAAAAGTGCCTTCTCTTACTAAGTCTCTTGACAGGCTAATGCCAGGTTGCTAAGTTACAACTGTTTGACATCATCTCCTCCCCAATGTGTTCCTCCATTTGACAGGTCCACATGATTCACTAGGCTTTTCAGCTTGTTACTCACTTTTCCAGTGACGTCTGTATTATGATTTTAAATTCACATCATGTACGAAACTTCCCAGCTCCCCAATTCACCCCCCCCTTTCAGAATCCATATGAAAATATTTAAAAGGTTTGTCAGCTACCGAGTGAATTTGTAACCTCAATGGACAGCTTACCTTTTTATATTACAGTTACCAGAATAAAATGTAGCATCTCCCTTAATGTCACTTTCTATTTTACTGGGAAAATTATGGAGGAGCAAATAAAGGTCTCTACCTGCTCATTGTATTACACCAAAACAGTCATATCAGATAGAGATTGGGCTGATTAAATCCATTAGTGGTTTAAACAGCACACAAAAATGGAAATTACACATGTAATTTTAACTGTCAAGGGCATTTTTGCCCATTGATATATATTTATAGAGTGCAGGGTTATTGTAGCTAGCTGGCGGGACATGAGAAAAGATGACTCTGATCACACAGTTAATTGAAAACTTAATTTATTTTAAAGGACTTTTTTCCTGGTGATAAAATAACCCTTTCAAAACTACTAAGTACATTTATATAACAGCAGTGTGCAATTTCAATGATTAAAGGAATTAGAACAAATAGAGGTATGGGACAAAAGAAGAAAAATATTTTATTCTCTATCCTCTTTTTTTTTATTTACTATATAATGGATATTGGACCAGAGGTGACATGCTGCTGGTATATTCAATAAATTAAACAAACAACAACAACTTAGGGGTATATTTATCAAGCTGCGAGTTTCTTGCCTGTTTGAAAAGTGGAGATGTTGCCTATAGCAACCAATGAGATTCTAGTTATTTATTTAGTACATTCTACAAAATGATAGCTAGAATATGACTGGTTGCTATAGGCAACATCTCCACTTTTCAAACAGGCAAGAAACTAGAAGCTTGATAAATATATCTCTTAGTGTTTCTGGTATGGCTAGGGAAGCTGAGAAAGGCTCAACCACAAATTTCCATGAAATTCAAGAGTATTTAACTACGCTACTGTCTAGAAGCCGAGGTTTCCAAATATACATAAATTGAAATTGGGAAAAAGGCAATTATCCCAGCATAACTATAATCAACATTAATCATCAACATTTATTTATATAGAGCCAGCAAATTCCCTGGTGCCTTTCAAGTATAATATTTTTGAGTTTGGAGTAGTTTTTAATTTTCCCAGAAAATTGCAATCTTACTGGTCCCACGCAGCTGTACAGGGGGGCGTGACCATGACAGGAAAGGGCGTTGCAACACCCACAGAGGCTGCCTAACACTGTAAAGCACTAAGCTGGCCATTAGAAATCTTCCATCCCCCAACACCACCACCCTCAGGAGAAAAAAGTCCCCGGGCAGGACAGCGGGACAAAGCCCTAAAATAAGGACTGTCCCACTGAAATCGGGAAGTTCACAATTAAATTGATGGGTAATTAGGTTTTTACATTGCATTGTACAATCTAAAAACAGTGCAAATACAGTTGGCCAAAGAGGGTGTTTTTTTAATTATATTTTAGTATCCTAGATAAGGTGCTTCAAGGTTAAATCAAACAAATACAAGAAACAAAAGCAGATAGTAATTTTAAACTTAAAAAGTCGATTTAAGAATATCTGTTTTCACTGAATACAAGGTTACATATTAACAGAAAAGGTAACTTTATAGAATACTGAACAATAGCTACATGTCATATACTTTAAATAACCAGCCACTAAACCTCACTGTCAATGCATCACAATGAAAATGAGATGATGCCTGAAGATTTAATTTAAGTGAAATGTAGCTTACAGCAAGCTTGGAAGAATACTGGCCAGGTCACTATGATGACAAAAATTCACTCTGCTGTCAGGTCCATTTAAAGCACCAATCCCGCATAGGAGGTTTTTTTCTTTAAATAGCAAGCTAAGTACCTTTTAAGCATGCATCTGCTAGTTATTTTTCTTAGCTGTCTTCCAAGAAATCATAACACCCTTTTCAAAATATCTCGGGAGGGCAGACAAGTATGGTTGCCAGGCACACTCAAGGCTCACAGATCTCAGCATGTCATGTGAAGGCAGATGGGGAGAAGGAGAGGGTTTACAGTACAGACAGAGCTCAAGAGGGGTGTTTCAAAGTCTCTCTGCTCACTATATCATGTGCCATGTGACTGTGGTTGCCATAGTAGTCATATGACACTGTGGAAAAGGTGCAGAATTATAAATTATTAATAGCAACCTGAAGAAACAAACCAAGCTTGTTCTGCTTGACACAGTAATTTATTTTAAAAAATACACCTAGTTTTTTCATGGGATTCCTGCTTTAACTGGCCAAAGACACGAGGCACGTGTTCACCTTGCTTCTCTGAAAATACTTTTTCATTCTTAATCATCCTGGCTTGTGAGGCTGCCTGCAGAGCTTTCCTGTAGTCCCTAACTTGGCGGTGGTACCTCTTTCCCCGGCTTAGCTTCTGAAAACTATGGAGCCACCTGGCATTAAGAGCCTTTGGGTAAGTAGTTCACGTGTACTCCATTGTTTGGTTACTGAAACTAATATTTGGTTGATAAATAATTTACAATATTTTACTGAATACAAATGAAACAATGCAAAATGGAGAATAATATATAATATGCGAAATGATAAAACTATTCCATTACAAAACCAAAATACAAGCTAGTTGCAGTTGTATATTAGATATGTCTGTTCACTGCTAGCCACAGCAAATCTAAGAAAGAAATACAAAAAATTGCTACCCACTAACTAGTATTGTGATCTAAATAATGTTTAACATTCTTAGGGGGGTATTCAATTGACGGCGGGATCGCCGAAAATCCCGCGCTCAAAGAATATTACCGTTAATACGGTAATTACTCCCTGAGCTGCGAGCTGAAATCCAGCGAGTAAATTACCGTATTAACGGTATTTACGCGCAGGATTACCGTATTAACGGTAATATTCTTTGAGCGCGGGATTTTCGGCGATCCCGCCGTCAATTGAATACCCCCCTTAAAGGCAAATGTATAAGAGCATTAAAATAAAAAGAAAATGAAGTCCCTGTGAAAAGACTATGCATAGAGAAACTGAAAATGTTTTCATACACTCTGGATAAACTAGTGCAAAATGCAATAAAAAATATAAGCAATCTCTCCAGATAAAAACAGACACAGTTCCTCCCAACAAAACCAATTTTTGCAAGACAGTCCAAAAATTCAATTACCTAACCAGGAGGTGGGCATTATTTAAGTCAGAGGTGCTCAAACTCAGTCCTCATGAGCTACCAACAGTTCATGATTTCAAGATTTCATGTACAGGTGAGTTAATCTATTTTTCTGGGTCAGTAATTATCCCACCTCTTTCTACATAAAACCATACTTGCCAACTCTCCCGGATTGTCCGGGAGACTCCCGCATTTTGCGAGAGTCTCCCGGACGAGTGTGGCAATCTCCCTGATAGGAAGGGGGAAAAATTTAGTTTAAACGCCGCGATTCACCCGGAATCGCGGCGATTAGCCCCGCCCCCACTGTAAAATGACGCGATTTGCGTCATTCCGTCACGGGGGCGGGCCAAAATGACGCGATTTCGCAGCCCCGCCCCCTGCACGCCCACGTCCCAGCCGGCATCTCCCGGAAAAAGAAAAAAAAATGTTGGCAAGTATGCATAAAACATGACCTGTTTGTAGCTCTTGAGGACAGGGTTTGAGTACCTCTGATTTAAGTGGTTCGGGGTGTAACTTTAGTGGATCGTATGTGATCTAAATAATCCCAAATTTTAAATTAGGAATGTTTACAGATATGAATTTAGCCCAATACATATACAGAGTGTGTACAAATTGAAAGTTGTAGACAAAAGACAAAATTCATGTGTTGCTATTCAATGGTTTCATATGTGTCACACAGCAGACAAATCTATAAAGTGGAGGAGGCTTAAGGTGGATTAAAATACAGTCAAATATTAATGTTGTATAAAATTAACACAATATTTTACTAAACTTTATTTATACATTCAAAATGATTTATTCTGTTTGTGCTTTTTTGGTGTTTATTATTGTCTGTTTTATAAAATTGTTGAGAGAATTCGATAATACGCAAGCTAATTTTGCACTAATTTTAATCAGCTGTCACTAATTTCCAACCAATTTGGAGTTTGTGGCGCTAAACTATAGATAAAACTTCTATTATAATTATAATTCCACTTTCTGCCTTCTCCAATTCATAGAATATTCCTAACTGAAATACATACATCATAAATCTATCTATCATACATAATAACTCAGAGGGCTCCATTCAGTGTGCGAGTTAAAATCAGAACACCAATAAAAAAGTATACAATTAAATATACATATGGAATCACACAGTCATAATATTAGCACAGTAAGAGTGAAATATACAATTATTTCCGTTGTGGTGACTTGGAGTTATGTCACTGCAGAAACATTTTAAGGTGTCTGCCCCTTCTTCTCAAAGACTTAAAGATGTCCTGCCTGATAGAAGCAAAGGGACAATTCATTTACCAATAAACTCACCCCTACCAGAGTCAATAGTGGTCAGAGCTGAAGTTTCAATACAGCTCTCAGTGCAAATGTAAAGCTACAGCTGATTAGCGGATTGTTGCTGAGCTACTATTGGTTACTGGCGCCATGAGGGGGGGGGGGATGTTTTGGAGGAATTACAGGATCCCAGGCACAGGAATCCTGTGGTCTAGCAAGTTGGGAAGGAGTGATGTAAAATAATAAAACTTTTAAAAAATGGCAAATTACCTACATCTATATTTTGGAGAACAGGGTTCACGAAAAAGAGGAGGACAATCACTTCTGACAGCTACTTCAGGTTGGCTATACAGTGATGATGCTGGTGTTTGACTTTATGGATGCTGTACAGCAAGTGGTGGTGCATAAAGTGCTCAGTTTTGAAGTGTTGTCCAAACTCCACCTACTAAACCACTTTTATTATAAAATATAAGAGGCTGAGTACAAGTCTACTTTTGATGTCATGACTGTATATATCCAACTACTATTGGGGACCTCCCCTCCAAAAGATCCCAGAGGGTAGGTCCAAAGGACAAGTGTGGGAGGCGTGAAGACGCGATTAATGTTCCCACGGTCTCAGGTCTTGTTTTGGGGGGGTGGGCAGTGATGACCAAATCATGTTGTTGGGATCCGCCTGGAGAGGCCTGATGACATATATCACGTCATCAAGGCCCCGTTTGGTCTCTTTGAAAAAAAGGATGTGGGATCAGGAAAAGTGGCATGTTCTGCCGGTTGAGTGGGAGGACTTCCCAAAATTCGGCTATGCTGTAGAATAAGACATTTTCAGAAGCCGTAGCGCTGTAGACTATAGTGCATGACCTTCACTTGTGCATGCAATTCATTCTTTATGGACTCAATATTCACAGGCTCCCCATGCCTTCTAAACTCACTTTAACCCATTCACCCTGTGATTATAGTGTTAGTCAGCAATTTATGAAGTTTGTATCGCTGTATGGTAACCTGTGTGCCCTGCTGATTTGCTTGTAAAAGATGTAAATGCATAAGCTCAAAGTACAGGAAAATGTGTGCTTGTCTGTGGCAGCTTTCAATGTGCATGAAAGAAACAGAGAAAGTGCTTTAAGCAGAAACTTGTTCTAGACATACAATACAGGTTTTATTTTATTGACAAAATCCCATTGCTCAGGAAAGTGTGTTCCTGTTTGACGCCACAGTCTGACAGGAAACCTTGAAGCAGCAAGTAGGAATACAGAGATAGAAACAATTATTCAAGCTAAAGTCAGTTGCTCCTGATATACGGTATTTAATTCTGAGATATATTACAAGTACTGAAATACTGCTATATTGTTGACATTTTTTCAGCCATTTTTTATGTACTAATAAAAAAACCCTATAAACACTGTAAATAATCAGACCTGTATCTTTCCCACAATTAAAGAGAGCTTTCATGTGACCTTCGCACAGTAATGAACCATGACAAACGTTTATACTCACCCGTAAGATTTCTTCCACGCAACTGGGATCATTTGGAAGACCAACCTGTGTAAATAAATATCATTATTACTATTATTAATAATATTATAAAAGGGTGGGCTATAAATGTATTCAAAATAATGAAAAAAAGGGTAGAACTGTAGCTCAGCATCTTATCTTGTAACAAATATACATCAGCATTCTTCTCACAGGAAAATAATAATTGCATATATTCAGTGGTTGAAGTGGGGGTGTAAACGGTGATATGCCATACCGCCACTTCTCCTACCGCCTTCATTGTACAACTATAACACCCCATTCACTTACATATTCCATACCATCACTTCTAAATAAATAAATAAATATATATACACATACATACATACACACACACGTGGGTATCCTCCGTGTGCTCCGGTTTCCTCCGCGTGCTCCGGTTTCCTCCCACATTACAAAAACATACCAGTAAGTCAATTGGCTGCTATCCAATTGACCCTAGTCTCTCTCTCTCTGTCTGTCTGTCTGTCTATGTTAGGGAATTTCGACTAAGTTCCAATGGGGCAGGGACTGATGTGAGGGAGTTCTCTGTACAGCGCTGTGGAACTAGTAGCGCCATATAAATACCTGATGATGATGATGATGATATATATATACCTGGATCTTTGGCAATGTGGTAGCGTGATAGTTACTGAATCCTGCTGTCCTGTTCCAGCTCAAAGATACCCAGATAAGCATATATCTTAATTTTTTAATGTAAGTGTACATCTGTATTTTACTCTGCAATAAATGTGTAACCATATGGTATTACACTATGAGAGTCTTCCCCCTTTTTTCCTCTATATAAATGTGGCTACCACTGAGGATATTTGAAGTGTCTGTTCATGCTCCTGTAAGTGTTGAGAATAACACTCCACCAACTTGAAGGGGAATCAAAGCTACTCTATCTATGAAGGGACCGACTATACCTACAGATAAGCTTTAAAGTTCTTTTATCTGGTACGCATATTGGTATGGTGTTGGTGATCTTGGAAATATTTCCTCCTCTGTGTGTTTTTATCCTTACTGATTCACTTCTAATACCTGAGTGCCTATGCCCACTTGGTGATTTAAATTCTGGCTTGCGGTACACCTATCTGTATTGTTGAATACAGTATTATACTATGTGGCGCCCCCTCCTACTTATTTTGTTTTAGATTATTCCAGTCCACCAACTGGCTTTGTGGGAACTTTGGCAGCCCCCTGAACATAGGATATCCACTTCTTCCAAAGGACAATATTTGAATTGGAACTTGTTTATCTTCTCAGAGTTACGCGCTGTACTATCTATTGTATTTGTTTATATATATATATATATATATATATATATATATATATATATATATATATATATATATATATATATATATATATATATATATATATATACACACACATACATACACACACACACGCGCATACATACAAACCTACATACATATACACGCACACACAGACAGTTTAGTAGTATGTAATGAGGATGATTCCAGAAGAGTAGATGTAGGGGTATATTTACTAAACTACAAGTTTGAAAAAGTGGAGATGTTGCCTATAGCAACCAATTAGAATCTAGTTATTTATTTAGTACATACTACAAAATGACAGCTAGCATCTGATTGGGTGCTATAGGCAACATCTCCACTTTTTCAAATCCACCGTTTTGTAAATATAGCCTCTGATGTCTATCCATGAATAAACCTCCAAAGAGAACACATTTCAGAGCTATGTCCTTGCCTTCCCTGTGAGAACTCCCTTGAAGTGCACTTTACTGTCCATGTTTGTCTGTACTAGGTGTAAGTGCTGAGTAACCTGCACTTTATTGCATCTCTGTGCTAAAATGCAGTAGTGTGTGCTTGACTAATGTTAAGACAAACTCTGGACAAACGATGGTGTTAACAAAATAACACATAACGCATTCCTTCAATCTTGCATGATGAAGCATATTGCGTAGTCGCTCCACGCACTTGTCCTTTCCCTCCAGGTAAGTATGTAGATAGACACACTGACTCATGCTTATTATATAGGCAGCAACGGTCACCTCTGCCTGGCAACATATTTCATCATCATCATACTTGGTGGTATTTATTTAAACAACTGCAGTTACCTCTATCTGACAGCTTAATTATACTATTGTATCTGGTGGTAGTTATTAGTTATGCAACTATAGCAGATTATGCTTTTTGATGTATTGTTTGTTGTTGTACTGTATGACCATGAGGATATATATATCTTTTATTTCTGTGCAACTCTGAGTATCAATTTAATCTAACTCCCTTATATTATAATAAATGTAAGATACTGTATATTAAAACTGGTGCTGGTCCCTTGCCGGGATTTGTGCTTGTAGGATTTGTGACCCTATAACTATTTTACTGCGTTTGGCAGCCAAAAGAAACACGATGCGATCTTTGAATACTGAATGTGTTTCATGTCAAAAAAGTGTCTTCTGGGTTAAAAGGTATCATTCCCTGGCCGTGGCCAAATATGATCTGTTCAATTGTAATTGATCATTCTTTGGCATGCCGATCATTTTGGCGAGACATGGGGCCGGTTTGCTAATAATACTGTGTTTGTGGTTAGCGTTAGACAAAGTGTGTAGGACATTTTCTTGGTTCCTGCATGTATATTGTACTAAAATGTTAATCTTGACAGAAATATAAGAATGTACTTGAAAAAATACTAATAATTACTGTAACATCAAATATGTAAAGTGTCCTTTTTCCCTGGGCTTGAGATCATCCCCAGAACACTGTTTTTAGTGCAAGACCCCGCAAATAAAAACCTTGGATGGCAGTAAGGGGCAGTGTTTAATTTGTACCTAAAATAGAAGTGGAACTCCTATGCCTGTTACCAGAGCCGTAACTTATAATTTTAGTACCTGGGGCGAGTAACAAAAATGTTGCCCCTCTAGCCCTCAATTTTAACCACATGAACCTAAAATATTCATAAACTTTTATTACTGTTTGTTCCCAATTGTAAAGCGCTACGGAATCTGCTGGCGCTATATAAAATGATGTTGATGATGACAGTATGCTGCAGCCAGAGAAGGCGGGACCAATCGCAGGTGTTTCTAGCACTTAACACGCATTATTCTGATTTCAGCCCCTCCATCATTCTTTGAAATGCCTTGTGCACCACTGCTTACTATGTGCAGCTTCCCCTTTTATGCTACTCTGCATTGCAGAGCAACATGACGAGGGACATATATCCCAAGTGTAAACGCAGATGGGACAAAGTTCTGGCTTTGCGGCACAGCAGGACTAATTGATTGTTTTAAAACATATTATACCATGTAGATGTACCTGACTTTTGAATCTTGTCCAACATTTGACTCATATTAAATCCAGGACAGTATATACTATAAATCTCTATACAGATCAGAATTATCTAATCAGCAAAAGTTCAGAGTGACTTCAAAGTAAACATTTGGGGTCTGATTTAGAGTCCAATGTAAAGATGCTGTGTTTGTACATGAGCAAAGCAAAGAACACTGCAGCTCCACATGTGTATTCTGAGTTCACACATCGCAAGATTCTAGAAACCCGAAACGTGGCATATAGATGCATCCATGCAACAATCATCATCATCAACTCCAAACTTACACATGCTTTATGTGGGTGAAAAATGTACATCTCATAGATAACGTATTTCCAGATCAATGTAAATCAAATTAAGATACATCTCAAAGGGACATGCTTAAAATGCATGTGCATGCCCATACTATACTGCACTTGGACATTAACACCTCTGATCCACTTCTCCAAGGGCATGGGACCATAAATGCAAGACACATGCAGCTCTATATGCAGACGCATGCGCAGCTCTAAATACAGATGCATGTGCAGCTCTAAATACAGATGCATGTGCAGCTCTAAATACAGATGCATGTGCAACTCTAAATCATACTTGCCAACTCTCCAGGAATGTCCGGGAAACTCCCGATATCTGGGTAGGTCTCCCGGACTCCCGGGAGAGCCAGCAAGTACCCCACATACTGCAACTTACTGTTCAAAATTACGCGATTTGCAGTGATTCGCGTTATTTTGGACAAAATTACACGATTGACCTGTTCCGCCCCAGCCCGCCCTCCAACCACGCCCCCTGCCCGGGATCTCCCGGAATTCAGGTTTCAAAGGTTGGCAAGTATGCTCTAAATACAGAAGAATGTGCAGTGCATCAATTTTCCATCTTTAATTTGCGCAAAACGCAAATGAACTTACACGCCCTTCTAAAACAGGCCTTTGAGGACAACAGCTGATAAAAACTAATAAAGAAACAATGTTTATTCTATTTTTCCTACAACTATTCGGCGAGATCGGTGAGAATAACTTACTAACATTTTAATTTACAGCTGAATGAACAAGCCATCAGAGCAAAGATCATACATTATGTACTACATACCGCAAAATTAATTTGTTAATTTGTTAATGCTTTATGTTGCACAAAGTGCCACCGACATTTTATGTTTGCATTATATAACAGCAAAAATGAAACCTCATAGTAAACTTAATCCTAAAAAACAATAAACTTGACATGTACGGTTTGGCAAAAAAAACAAACCAAAAAAAACAAGTACATATTGCATCATAGAGGAATACTGCGCACTTTGAAAAATGACATACTTTTTTAATACAGCAAAAAAAATGTAAATAATATGTACAGTATAGTAAAAGCAATACTATATATGATCCCATACTCCTATGTAGTAATATGCCATCAGGCAGCCAGATTCTGGGATAAATGTGTAGCACACTGTTATTGCTGGGTGACAGCTCAATAAAATAATATTGTATTGTAAATTCATCATTATAAATTTTAATACACATTAACCTGTCTGGTCTGATGGCTATATACCAGTGGTGCTCAACCTTTATATTAGCTATGACCCAAAAGTGTCAGAGTGCCATTGTTCTGGGAATACAAGTAGTAGTTTGCCATTGTCCTGGGATCCAAAAATAGTGGTTCCCAAAAGAATGTCCTGGATTACTGACAACCAAGAAACCTCTGGAAAATACACTGACGCAATGTACTGACAAATACTGTATAGTTTAATCTTACACTGCTTGGCCCCGTGAGGAATTGCTGCTTCCCAGTTGACTGGAAACACACAAAGTATTTTTTTTTTTACCATATTGCCACAAGTGTAAGCTAAGAAAAGAATTACAGCTGAAAAAGTTACATAAAAAAATAAAATACACTATATTTAGAATTAAGGTTCATTTTCACTTTATTATTTTTATAATTGTGCTACAAAAAGTTGGCAAGTATAATTTAAAGGAGCTCAGGATGATGCTTCCCAGATAAATCAGTCAGATCCAGCCACTGGACAAAACTAGGCCTGATGATGATGACATACACAGCATACTTACCAACTCTTACCTACCCTTACAATATTACCTCCCCTTACAATCTCTCGGAGGGGAGGACAGATAGCAAGTGCCATTGTGTGGTCCCACCAACTCTATGTAATGCCAAATTTCACAGCATCACATAGCGGTGGGGAGGGCCTAGTGACACAAATTGAATCATTAAGCTCCACTGGGATGCCAGAGAGTGCCTACTCTCACTGTAGTCCGGGGGTACCCCTGAAATCCAGGAGCCCCCTCGAAATTCACAGTGAGAGTCATTATTCAATCACATTTCTTCCAGGCCCCATCAACAACTGAAAGCTCCTGATCAAATTTTCATAGGGGTTGGCAAATTTTATTGGCCACCACTTTCCACAATTTGCGATCAACAATGTCTAAAATGGCCCAATTGGCTTTCCAAATTGTAGCATGTATAGGAAACTTCAGTGTTTGGGAATTTGTTACAGTAAAGTGAAATAAATACATAAAAAAAATTACATCCAACTGTCTTCTTTTCCTTTTTAACATGTGTAGAGGAGGAAAATGTCACCACTGCACATGGGTGTAAAACAGACTAGGTTAAAGTATGGTAAAACAGAATAAGGTAAAGTATGGTATAGATTTGGGAGCAGGGTTGGTGGAACACGGTAAGGCGGGTAAGCACGGAAGTAGGATGCTGCACATACCAAGCCGCCCACGGGTGACCTCCTCTTGGTCATCCGCGGGTGATGTCCCACTTGTTCTGAGTCCCCACAATAAATAGAGCGGGTATCAGAAAAAATATATTATCGGCACATGCACAGTGAAGGGCTTCCCTGGTGCATGTGCAGTGAAGGGCAGTGGGGGGGGTGGGGCGCTAGAGAGCCCAGCACTGGTCCTGTTTGGGAGGTATGTTAGTAGTTAAAAGTTTTAATAAACTCCCACATACTTTGTAAATGAACGCTAATTTGCCAAGTAGAGGACAGTTGTTTCAAGTCTAGTTATTTTATTTAATTAAATCAAAGGAGAGCTTAGAAGTACATTCTTTTAAGTCTTAAAGTATCTCATTGCTGAATAGAAACGATTGTTGAAAGTAGCTATGTTTTGCCTTTCAAAGCTTTATTAATTAAGTGCGCTTCTCAGATGGAGCTAAATCTATTGGCGAATGAGAAATCAAATTAAACTACTTAAAACACCATGGTCTAATGATCAAAAACTGGTTATGGTTAGTTGGTTATTACGGTTTTAAAATACAACTGCGAATGTAAAGTATTTTTTTTTATCAATTGCTTCACTGATGCTATATGGTTGGTTTATTTGATTTTCACTTTACACCATTATTGTAATGTGTGGGATTGAATTTTTTTTAATAAGCATTATACAATAATAATATTCTGGTCACTAAACGGTATTAAATTAATTAAATTAAACACACTTTTTCTGGGCAAGGCTGGGAACTAATGAGTATAATATTCTAAACACTGCTGGTCACTACTGGGAACAAGCGTTTTGTCACTGCTGGTCAATGCATTACTGGGACTCGTTTTGTTGGCACTGCAGAGTAACATTTGGCATTACTAGGTATAAAATTCTGGGTAATGCAGAGTAATAAAGACTATAGTATTGGGAGGAGTGCTGAGAGCAATTTGAAATAATGTTATTTATTCTGCTTGTCAGTACTGGACACTGAGAACTGTAGGATATTAATAGACAGAATCTGGGGGTGAAAATGTGATAATATTGTGGGCACTATCAGATACTGTGCTGCAGAGTGCCTTCAAGGACAGTCATGTCAAAGTGCCCAGCAAAATCCGTGATGTTCCGCTACCGCAGTACCCAATAATTAGCACAGCCAGACATTATGGTGATGTCCGTCTGCTCATTGCTAGGAATTGCATTCCCCCCTATATTTTTTTGTGCAATCTATTTTTTTGTGAAGAACGAAAGATCAGTCTACAGAAAAACACTGGCAACAACACAGCCGTAATTATTATTAAAAATCAGGTAATGATAACAGATTATGTCCTTCCCCCTATATTGATGTTCACTTAAAAAAAAAAAACTTTTACTTCAGGCAGGCAAATGTGACCTGGGGGTATATTTACTGCGGGTTTAAAAAAGTGGAGATGTTGCCTATAGCAACCAATCAGATTCTATCTGTCATTTTGTAGAATGTACTAAATAAATGATAGCTAGAATCTGATTGGTTGCTATAGGCAACATCTCCACTGTTTCAAACCCGCGGTTTAGTAAATATAACCCCTGGGGGTAAATGTATCAAGGTGCGATTTTGCAAAATCAGCGATATGAGCCCCTCCTGGGTGAAGAATTGAACAGATTACAAGCCAGGACATTTAGAAGTACAAATTTATTTTGGACTTGATTTACAGGCCATTTTGGATTGAAAGCTGCTGACAAAAAAAGTGAAAACTTCATTGGTGAGTATCAGGGAATTTATTATTTTTAATAAAAAAATATAGTGTAAATGAGGGTGTTTACTGTGTTTATTGTGGGTTTATTATTTTTAATAAATCCTAGTGGTTTTAATGAGGGTGTGGTGGTTTTGTAAACATTTTCTTTTGTGGAACTACAGGTCCCAGCCAGCCCTGGGTGTCAGGGTATGTTGGCACTTGTGGTTCTCCAAGTGCCAACATGCCCTGGATTCCATGGGTATGCTTGTAGTTATACAAGTAGCAGCATGGCCACAATATTTTGGGCAACCTGGCTGGGACTTGTAGTTCCACAAAACAAAATGGCGTCTGTTTTTTTAACCATATATGCGCCATTATTACCCTACACCCATCGCCCAGGGGTGTAGGAAGAGCCCTAGTGCTATCAGCACTGGGCTGGGTGTCCCAAGGGGGGGATCCGCTCCTTTTTTTCGGCAGACCGCACTCCCTCGGGAATCCAGCCCAGCGCTGAACAGTCTGGGGTTGGTTAGTCATTATGGCAGAGGCACTAGGGTTAAGCATGAATAGAGGGGGGACCCCACGCTTTTTTTTAAAAAAAACTTTTATCTATTCTTAACAGTTTTTACAGCTGCCGGAGTATGACAGCCAGTGTAACAGTGATGTGTATACAGCTCGCTGCTACAACACAGGAGAGTTTGCCAAACAATGTAGTGTTTGCCAAACACGGGAGTGTTTGAAATCGCTGCAAATCGCCGGAGATGACCAGCGCTTTTGAAGATCAGGGTAAAAATCGCAGCTTCATACATTTGATGAGTTTGGGACTAAAATCGCGGGTTAACACCGGCGATTTGCCGCGATTTTATCACGCTGGCAAAATCGGACCTTCATACATTTACCCCCTGGTGTCATTTGTGTGCCATGCTTGCTTTTCAGACTCAGTCCAGCCCTGACAATAATTATGGATCGCGATATTCAAAGGATATAGGGAGCCTGATTCATCTTATAAATTCATTTGTGTGGCATATCTTGCATGAAAAAGCTTTGCTCATGTGTCAGAACAGGATTTGCGCCAATGAACAAAATTTCATGCAATTCATGTCCGAACACAAATGATACAACTGCCTACGACCTGAAGAGCGGAAGGGGGGTGGGAATCGGTGGGTGGATGTAGACAGTGTACAGTAAGGGAGCGCTGCGTGTGTTCCTACGCACATGGTCAAGTGGTTAGCACTTCTGCCTCACAGCGCTGGGGTCATGAGTTCAATTCCCGACCATGGCCTTATCTGTGTGGAGTTTGTATCTTCTCCCTGTGTTTGCGTGGGTTTCCTCCGGGTGCTCCAGTTTCCTCCCACACTCCAAAAACATACTAGTAGGTTAATTGGCTGCTATCAAAATTGACCCTAGTCTCTCCCTCTCTGTCTGTCTGTCTGTCTGTCTGTGTGTGTATGTTAGGGAATTTAGACTGTAAGCTCCAATGGGGCAGGGACTGATGTGAATGAGTTCTCTGTACAGCGCTGCGGAATCAGTGGCGCTATATAAATAAATGGTGATGATGATGATGACATGTGGCTGATTCAAGTTCAGGGCATCTTGTAGGTACGTGTTTTTTAGCCGTATCATTTGCACCAGAAACAGGGCGGTTGTAAGTGCCATATTTTTTCCTGCCACAGATGCCGATGAACCTGGGACAGAAATACTACAGAGGCACCGCACACAATTCTATCCCCACAGAGACTTTTTAACAATGGTGATACATACGGCATGACTGGAAAGAGGTTCCCCTTTCCTTTAGTACATTCAGTGTATTTTACATTTTTATGCAAGTTAAGCTTTATTGCAGCCCATTCAAATAACCACATTTTCCCAATGTGGTGCTCGGATTAACAAGGTTGTGCATTCCTGCAATTACATCATAGTTGCCTACTCTCCTGAAATGTCCGGGAGACTCCCAAATTTTTGTGAGTTCTCCCAGACCCCTGAGAGAGCAGGCAAAAATCCCGGATCCAGCTGTCTCCGTTGTTGAAGATGGGTGGGGGCGGGGCTAAAAGCGGCATCGTGGCCCCGTCCCCTGCTGCGATTGGCCGAAATAGCATAGGATTGTCAGGGGCGGAGCCTAACGGCACACCACACGTGGCCACACCCCTTCTATGGACCCCCTCACGGACAGCTGCCTTCAAAAGTAGGTAAATATGAATTACATACCATGCATTCTATGCTTTATATATTTTTTTTACAAATTTTTTACTCACTTGCCTTCTGCAGTGAACCTGGTGCAATATGTAAACATGGTTTTGACATGTAAGTAACCAAATTTGCACAGCAAACAGTAAAATTAAAAAAAAAAAAAAATTAATTCTTCCCAGCAGTAAAACACAAAGCCTTATGCACTCAGTGGTTATGTCAAGCAGAAACTTTTAGTTTTATGTTAAGGTTGAGAAAACAGGAATGTTAGCAGTGCTTAACATAGGATAGTCCATAAAAATCGTGCTTTCACTATGTGCCCTCAAAGTACGTAAACTGTACTTATATTGCATTGTAAATGGAAAATTGAGGAGAACATGCAGAGAGCTGTGGTTTATGGTGCCTAGCCGAATGCCAATTAATCTTTACAGTACACAGCGTGTGGCGTTATGTAATGCCCTGCTATGTGATCACAATGAATATTTAGTGAAAATAAAGAAAAAAGGCAAAAAGATCATGTTTATGCTAATGTTATTTATATGCAAAGTAGATTAAACAACAGCTACTAGTAGAGGAAGTATAGAAGACAGAGCGCCACAGGCTTCGCCTTCAAATGATCCTATGCCACTGTGTTGGACTAACATAATGTAGAGGACAACAAATAAGGAAACACAAGAATGATTCCTATGGCACTAAACTCCATCATCAGCAGTTTACAAAGCTGAGGTCACCGAATCAATCAAAAGGTGGATACTCCAGACAAACATTGACAGCAGTATGTACATACCCTTAGTCTCTCCGCAAAGTGATTGATCCCATCTGTCCAAGTGTTTTGTAAGTGTGGTGAAGCCCGTGTAACTATACAGGCTTTTAACAGCAGTAATAAACGACAGGTCCCCCTCAGACACATTGACCAGTGCCAGAGTTGGATTGCTTGAAAATACCTCGTACTAACATTTTTATAAAAGTGTATTTGTGGCTATCATTTTTTTTCTGACATATTACTAACCTAAATCAACATTTGTCGAAAACATAAAGTTGAAGCAGCGTCTACAAGTAAAGAATGCTCACACATTGTATGTAAGAACCTGAGTCATTAGGGAGAGCAAAGCATAAAAAATAAGTAACTTTGCTCCTGGGCAAAACCATGTTGCATTGGAGGGGAGGTAAATTTAAAACGTGGGGAGAGATTTATGGTTGGGCATGTCCTAGATCAACTCTACATTTCAGTGTACAAATAAGCTATCAAGTATTTGTGTGCTAGATGAAAAAACAGCCAGTATTTAACTTATGTGCAAAATAATAAACTAATTTGCACCCCTTGCACTGTAACATGTATTCCTTTTTTTGTCTTACTTTCTCAGGCCCTAAGACTCTCACAACCCTCTGCAATCTCTAAATCATTGGTGTCACATTTTTGTGGCATTATTGTGATATGCAGAAGGGGGCCTTATTTTTACTAACTTACTAATGGGTGAAAATATGATTTTTATTCTCCAGCCTGTAAGTAAATTTACTGGTAGCTGTCCACCTGACAAGCATACACCAGGCTACAGATGCCATATAGTGTAGATGGTGTGTTTTAAATAATAAATCTTTTTGATTTAAAACACCAAGTGGAGGTAGAAGCATACTTGCCAACTCTCCCTGATTAGATAAGTGGTGGGGGGCAGGGCTTAATGTCGCAAATATCGTGTTATCTTAGCCCCTCCCCCTGCTGCAATTGGCCAAAATTGTGACAATGATTTAAGGGAGCGGGGCCAAAATGATGCGATTCGTCAAGCCCCACCCCGCACGCCCACCTTCCCCGGGATCTCCCTGAAGCCAACGAGGAAAAGTTAGCAAGTATGGGTAGAAGTCGAAGTGCAAGTGGAGGTGTTGCCCCCTTCCTGTCCCTAAAACACCCTTGCACCACCAGATGTACCAGTGGTGTGACATACCTAGCAACTTTCCAAGTAGCAGGGACAAACGTCCTAGCTATGGGGACAGCAAGACAGTCTCCCAGGATTGGCACTGTCCCACCTAAATTGGGACAATTGAGATGTACACACACACACACACACACACACACACGAATATTTACCTTCCAGCATATTTTGGACTGTGGGAGGAAATCAGAACAACTAAAACCCCACACTGGTGGGAACAAGCTACACACAGTAACCCAGGGTCCCAGCACTGTGAGACAGCAATGCTAACCACTGCACCACTGTTTTATGATGATACATTTTAGACTTAGGGACCTACGTATGAATGAGAGATAACCCATTTCTCCAGGGATATATGGATGTTTTCAGCGAAGATGAAGCTACTCCTAATCTATATAGGAGTTACCATCAAGTTTCTCTCCGACGTTAATGCAAATCAAATTATTTACTGGACAGTGGTAGAGACCAAAGTAAGGTAGTCCTGAGCTTAGGAAAACAGGGTTAGGGAAGCAGGCCAAGAGGCACAGAGGATGATGGAATAGAAGAAGGAGAACACCAGAAGGGCCCTGCTCGTGAGAGCTTACATTCTAAAGGAAAGGGGGGGACACAAATAGTGTGGTATCGATTGGGGGAGTGGGGATGAAAGTCTAAACAAGGGAGTTGGGAGGAAGACTGATAGGCTTGACTATAGATATGAGTCTTAAGGGCACGCTTGAAGCCCTTGAGAGTAGAAGATAACCTGATAGAGAGTGGGAGATCGTTCCACAGCTGGGGAGCGCCCAGGAAAAGTGATCAGTGAAGTAGTGAGGCGGCGGCCACTGGGCGAGTGGAAGGGGCGGCAAGGAGTGTAGGTAGAGATAATGTTGGAGATGTAGGGACGGGAGAATTGATTGAGAGCATTAAAGGTCATCATTATTAATTTATTTTCCATTACTTTAAACATTTTTAATCATTTTATATTTTATTGTTAAAAGTGGAAGCTCAAGTTGGACTTCTAATTCTCCTTTACTTTAATCAAAATGAATTTCTTTGCTAATTCTTACAAAACAACACATACTGTATAATGTAAAAAAACAACAACAACTCTAAAGTATTTTCTAAAAAACAGAATGTCAAATTGCAGGTTATGTTGGTATTGTAGCAAGTTGTTGTTTTCCCCATGTATAAGGCGCACCTTAATTTTGTCCCCAAATTTTTTTTAAAAAAAAATATTAGTTGTCAAAAAGTGTGCGGAGATTGCAGGGGCTTACCGCCGGCGGCTGCACACTATGTGCAGGTCCGAGTATCCGGCCGGCACACTCTCCCTGCCTGTCTCTGCCGAACGGACCTGCACATAGTGTGCAGCCGCCGGCGGTAAGCCCTTGCATTCGCACCCCTCCCCTGCAGCCACTGTAAAGCTGCCTCCCCCCCCCCCCCCCCGGATCCCCCTGCTGCCACTGTAAGAGTGTGCTCAAATTGTAGGGGCTTGCTGCCGGCGGCTGCACACTATGTGCAGGACCGAGAAGCCGGCCAGCACACTCTCGCTTCCTGTCTCTGCGGAACGGACCTGAAGCCGGCAGCAAGCCCCTACAATCGCGATCCCCCGCTGCCACTGTAACGCTGCCCCCACCCCTGGATTCCCCGCTACCACGGTATAAGACGAGTTTTTAGACCCCAAATTTTTGGGAAAAAGGTGCATCTTATACATGGGGAAGTACTGTATATATATATATATATATATATATATATATATATATATATATATATATATATATATATATATGTGTGTGTGTGTGTGTGTGTGTGTGTGTGTGTGTGTGTGTGTGTGTGTGTGTGTGTGTGCTACTGTGATTTACAATGAAGGCAGTAGGATAGGTGGCAGTATGGCATACCACCATATACACCCCCAACTTCCACCACTGTATATTCACACACATACAGTATATACACAGAAGAATAGTTTCCCTTACAGGCTGTAATCACTGCAATAGACACCTGATTTTCTTTTACCAATGACCTTTGGAGCTGTCATACTAGACATATTTTATCTCTCCAGATGCATCAGAAAGCCTCTGAAATTCAGTGCTGAAGCATTAATCCGTATCGCTACACAGTCCTTGAAATTATAATTCAAAGTTCAACTTACTTTAGCATTTTCCTCCAAAGTTCTTTTGGCAGCCCAGGGCACAAAGTCATATTCTGGTTTCCAGCTGAAATCAATTGTAATGGTTTGATATGTTGGCAGAGACAATTCTTTAAGGCTAAAGAGCTCTGTTGATGCTGAACAGTTTTCACTCATTTACTTTGTGTAACTGCTTTTCTGTGTAGGTTGAAGCTTTGGCTTCTTTTCATCTAAAGATGTTTACACTTAACAATATGTCTTTATATTCACAGAATGAAGACCCTTAGAGGCACATTAAAATGCAAAACAGATTTGTATCCCTGTAACCATTTTTACACAACATTTGTTTATTAATATTATTTGTATATTGATTGATTTATTATTATTATTATTTGTATATGCCCTCCAGCTTTAGCTATATACATTGCTTCATGTTTCTGGTTTCCATCCGAGTCATTAAACATGGTCTTGTATCAGTCAGGCTGAGCTGTTTATTTCCATTGTCTTTAGATGGGACACAAATCTATTCCATGGATAGCATTGTACCCAATGAAGAAATAAACAAGGCTGTTTGGGTGATATAAAGTCCATGGTGAAATATGGAAGCCACAAAGATAAAACTAGGCATTTAGTAAATGTTTCAGGAGGGTATGTACAAGTAAATAAATTAAAGTTTGAAAGTGAAAACCTTTGTATGGGATAAGGGGGGGGGGGGGGGGGGGGAGTACTGTGCCCTGCACTATGCATTAACCTTAAAGTGGAACTAACCAACAAATGAAAACTCTTATTTTAAATCTCACGCGTGAGGCATATATTCATACTTATAACTGAATGCAGAGTTCCATCATCAGTGATGTTGCCATCATGAAGAATATCCCTGAAAGTGGGTACTACTGTGGCATGATTGGTACCGTGACCTGACTGGAACTGAGGTATGTGTGGTATCATGGCATGACCGGGACTGTGGCATGACTGGGACTGTGGCATGACTGGGACTGTGGCATGACTGGCACTGTAGTAAGAGTGACACTGTAGTAAGAGTGACACTGTAGTAAGAGTGGCACTGTAGTAAGAGTGGCACTGTAGTATGGCTAATTTTGTGGTTTATATATCAAGAGCAAAGACAAATGTAAAATTGTGGACATGCTCTGTTCTGATACTCAAAGACAACTAATAATGTACACGTCATCCCTTACTAAAAATATTTTGGGTTTAAAAAAGTACACAATGATATTAAAGTATATGCCTGGAACTTTTAATTATAAGAACCTTAATAATGGGAAAGGGAAGAGAAAGAAAGATACTACTTTGAGCATTATTTATAAATGATCATTTTGTTTGTTTTTTTAAATCACTGATTTTCTGCAATTTTTCCAGGGGGTTTAAAACGGCAATTTTATTAAAAGCAAAACCGGCCTACGTGGATATGGCACACCATGTCTGATGCACACTGATATATACGGTTAGTACTGTCTGTGAAAGGCAGTGCTGAACTAACAATTCCTGTTTTTTTCTTTCCTGCTTCCAGTCTGATAAGTCCCTGCTCAGGGAAAGATGTTCTATTGCCATTTGTGGTGGAATTAATGAACATAGAAGGAGTTCCATTTCTGTAGAGCTCTTCCTTACAAGAGCAGATTTTGTGATTTTGATCTATTTTGTTGCTGAAACCTTCTTTGCATAGAAAATAGTATGGAAATTTATAGAGAAATGACATAATAAAAAACAAAAACAACATGCAAAACAACAAGAGGTGCCTTAGTGGTTATCACTTCTGCCTCACAGTACTGTGGTCATGAGTTCAATTCCCGACCATGGTCTTATCTATGTGGAGTTTTTATGTTCTCCCCGTATTTGTGTGGGTTTCCTCCAGGTGCTCCGGTTTCCTTCCACACTACAAAAACATACTAGTAGGTTAATTGGCTGCTATTAAATTGACCGTAGTCTCTATGGGCCTGATTCATTAATAATCTTAACTTGAGAAACTTCTTATTTCAGTCTCCTGGACAAAACCATGTTACAATGCAAGGGGTGCAAATTAGTATTCTGTCTTGCACATAAGTTAAATACTGACAGTTTTTTCATGTAGCACACAAATATCAACTTTAAATTTCAGTGTACAAATAAGCTATCAAGTATTTGTGTGCTACATGAAAAAACAGGCAGTATTTAACTTATGTGCAAGACAGAATACTAATTTGCACCCCTTGCATTGTAACATGGTTTTGTCCAGGAGACTGAAATAAGAAGTTTCTCAAGTTAAGATCCTTAATGAATCAGGCCCTATGTGTGTATATGTTAGGAAATTTAGACTGTAAGCTCCAATGGGGCAGGGACTGATGTGAGTGTGTTCTCTGTACAGCGCTGCGGAACTAGTGGCGCTATATAAATAGCTGATGAGGAGGAGGAGGAGGTGGTGTTGGAAACGATCATGTAGAGAAATACTGTGTGATTACAGCATAATCAACAACGGAATGTTATCATTTCCTCCTTCACAACACACAACTGTCATGAAATACATACAACCAACCCTCTAGATTAAGCCACCCAACGCTGAACTGTCTGACTGCAGATATTACATCCACTATAAAATGTTTGGAATAATGATTAGCAAAGCTTAATGTCCAAAATGAATACACATTGACAAATATTGCCCCTTAACGTTTAACCAGTTTAAGTAGCATTTTTTTTTTTTTGTTTCTGCAATTTATTACTAAGAGTCATAATCTTAGTGTTGGTTTTGAGAGGAAGTAAATTACAGCAAATCAGGGCAATACGACAGCAATTAGCTTTTATTGTGCACTTATTAATCTTGAAGAACATTTTCTCTGCTGGCAGGAAAAGGCGGTGGATTCCTCCTGACAGTCAGTCTTACACTCCTTCCTCTGATGAATGGAGTCTATAATTGGGAGATAACTCTCTCTAATTTAATACTTTATGAATAAAGTTGCCAGAAAAGCACAAATGCTTTTGAAAAGGAAGTCAGTGAAACACACATGTGTTTGCCTCCTTTGTTTCTGTACAGTTGAAGATCACTAATGATATCGCAGCTACAGGATAGGAAGCCGCACGGAATTTATGTTTCACATGTAACTCTAAGTGGGAAACAAAATGGAATCGGCTTCCTTTATCTTTACAGGCTGCTACTCTGCTGGTTTATCTGTGTCTTCTCCATTTCAGACGCTAGTAAACCACAATCACACTCAACACATCATATATTTTTCTTCTTTTTACTAACACAACATGGAAGTCGTTCTGTAAAAAAACATTTCAATCAAATATATGTGTTCTAAACACAATCATAACAAATAAGCTAAACATGATCACATCAATGACACCTAATAACTATATATTCTAGTCTAGTAATCAGGATTATAAATATGCAAGTATCTGAAGTAAAAAGATATGTGCACTATTCTCCTGCAGCAGGAGAATGACCTATTACAGAGACTTTGGGGACATCCGACCTCTGCTGTTCTGCTAGATGGGAGAAGAGGAGGTTATTAGTTAATATTTACTTTGAATATAGACATCTTCCTGCTGGCAGTGTGCCCAGGACTTGCCTTTCATACCCTTTGGTATTTTATGGATTATTTCCTGGGACCCACACCATTGGGGCAATCCAGGAGGCCTGACGCCTTATGAACTGTTTTAAAGGATGCTATGTGGCTTGCCAGGAATCGCCTCATCTTGAAGCGGGAGAAGATGACCATCCAGGACTGTCGCAGGCTGATCCACAGCCTGCTAAGAGACTATAACACCCTTGACAGTCCTGAGGAAGAAGATGACGACGATTGATTGTTGTCCCCCTCTTCTCCTTCTCCCCACTGTGTGTTTATTTCAATAAAAACTTTGGTTTGTGCCTCCCCTCCCTTACCCCCTCCAATCCATTCCCCCATCACAGTTTAAAGTATTATCGAATGTAATGTCTATTTATGCACCCTTCTCTTTGTGTCTGTCCTCAAAAAAACTTTTTGCTCGTGACTCCCCCCACCCTACCCCTCTCACCTATCTCCCCCTCACATCCACTGTTGTTTTATTGTAAGATGATATTGTTTAAAGTTTGAATGGTTAGTGCAGTACTTGTTGTATAGTGTAGGATGTTATATCTTGTACTGTATACCCTGTATTGTACTAAAATGTATGCATGCTTATGTTTTACAGTGTACTGTGTACACTTGAATGCAACGTATCGCCTGTGTTTTTTGTACTTTATACAAATAAAGTTACTTTTCAATCAAAAATAGACATCTTCCTATTGGGCAGTGATATTTCATGCCTCCCCACTGTCCCAATTTCAGTGGGACAGTTCCTAATTGAGGTCCTTGAAAATGGCAAGTGGTCGGGGGCAGGATTTGGGTAGATCGATACTTATTTTATTGAATCTAAAAAGAGACACCTGGTCCCAGCAAAACACTTTCAGCCAATCGCCTCTGCTTTGCATATATCATATCAGCAAATAATACATTATGATTTATTGCTTATCTCTTTATTAAATTATTTACTTGCAGTTAACTGCTATTTATACACAGTGGACCTTACTCATTAAGGAATGTAAACACTGATACGTGCCGTATTTCACGTAAAACTGGTCTGCGCAGGCGCAGAAATGGACTATACGCCAGTGAACACACGTGCATCCAATTAATGTTCGAACGCAAAGGACACTTCCGAGAGGCAACGATTTCATGGGCGGAAGGGCGAAGGAAAGGGGCTTATGCATGTAGTCAATGTACAGTAAGCGGGTGCCAAGGTTGTATGTACACACATCTGACTGATTCAAGCTCTGAGCATCTCTCCGGTACGTGATTTTCAGCCGTATCATCTGCACCAGCTATAGGGCAGGTATAAGTACAAAGTGATAGTGATGATGTTCGCATATGATGCTATAAGATGTGCTTGCAATCAAGAAAAAATGCATTTTATGTACAGCAGGCACTAATAGCATCCTGATTAATGTATTTCATGATGATTAAAAAATGAAGGAAAGAAAAACCTTTTGTTTTAATGTTTTTTTCATTACTGTGCATATCCTGCAGTGTGTTGTGTCTGCTGTATATGGCAAGTGCTGTATAGACAGAGTGTACTTATACAGGTACTTGACACGTTTCTCAAGATCCTCTTGCTGAATACGGTCAAACCTGCATTCACTTTGTGTCCCTTCATGAATCAAGCCCGGTATCTGCGTGACTCTGATTCTCTAAATTCCCTTCATCTACTTCCACTTTCCTCTTACATATTGGTCACATTCAACTTAGAAGACTTCTCCCAGACCCCTGAGAGAGGAGGGCACCCTTAACTAGATACCACTTCATATCAATAACTATATACAAAATACAACCTGGGTCAAAATCACCCAGAAAATCCCCTGTTAATCTTTTTACTAGAGACAATTACCCATGGATGTACCTAAATTATCTAATAAAGTTGCAGATACTGACTTCCATATGTGATGACAAACACCGTGAAAATGTCCTCAGAACTAATAGTTAAAAGTCTATTTTGGCTTATATTGGCAAAATCCATGTATGAAAGCAATATAGATAGATAAACAAGATAGATATACATATATATACATACATACATACATACATATATATATATATATATATATATATATATATATATATATATATATATATATATATAGATATGAGAAGGATAGATATGCGATAGATAGAGATATGCGATAGATATGAGATAGATAGATATGAGAGAGATAGATATGAGATAGATAGATATGAGAGAGATAGATATAAGATAGATAGATATAAGATAGATAGATATAAGATAGATAGATATAAGATAGATAGATATAAGATAGATAGCTAGATTCCACCTCATCGATATTCATCAGATAAAACCAGCTGAGAAAGTAATTCATATACTGCAGTAAACAATTTACACTTAACATACTAACCCCGGTGTTCAATTTAATTTCAGTGTTCAGAGGGTAATATGCTGAAAGAAGTGAGTGAGAGCGGAGCACTGGATAAAACAAAGGAGACCTAATTACCATGCACGGCACAACATCCTTCAGATGTGATGAGAAATGTGGCTGCATGGAAAGCCAGTCTTCAAGAGATTTCACAATATGACCACCCAAGCATGAAAAAAGAATAAGGACAACGCTGAAGAAGCTGTATAGTAGGGAGGTATTATAATTACCTGCAATGGGAGCAATGTAAAACAAACACTGCTTAATAACAATTTGGGATTTTTTTGTGTGAGCCGCATTTAGATAAATATAATAATTATGCACAAAAATGTTCCCTCTGGCTTCACACATGATCCTGTTTTGATAACCCGAATTGCAGCAAATGATGTGCTAACTATTCAATGTATTACATTATTCTAAGTTGTGATTTAATGACAGCTTCTATCAAAGTATGTCAAGTTTTACAAATAGAATAGTGACTGTTACGAAGTTAAACTAATGTGTTGTTTTTTTTTTTTAAATGTTGCTGGGTCATGAAACGACGTATTAAATATGAAAAAAGACATAGTGGAATGTTCACAGATGTAATTGTGTTGTGTAGTTTTCATCCTCTCCAACCCATGAAAGGATTTAAGCAGTTTGCATTATAAGTTAGTGTATCGCTCGCTGCTATCTGCTTTTATTCTCTGGGTTTATTCTCTGCATTGAAGTAGTAGAATATCTGCATAAGAAAGATCTCAACGTATAGCAAGTTGTGGTTATGATCTATAAAATGATTAAAAGCTATTTATATAAACGGAAATTTCATAAGCCTGAGTGACCATTAATCATACTTGCCAACTCTGCAGGAATGTCCGGGAGACTCCCGGATTCCGGGTGGGTCTCCCGGACTCCCAGGAGAGTATGGCAGGCTACCGCACTCTTGCTAGTGAAGTGGGCAGAATTAGATCCAAAATGCCACGATTACCTGAGAATCACGGCATTAGTCCGGTGTCTCAGGCAACAGGATCTAAAGGGAAACTACTTAAAATTGCACATTGTCATTGTAAGAACAAGTTGAATCTCTCTTGGTGATACATGTAATAATAAATTAAGTGATCATATTGTTTTGTATGTTGCTAAATAAAGCCTATTCATGTGCAATTATCATACACTGTTTACTAGCAAAATCACTGAACTGACCTGATTCTAAATTAAAACAAAGAAAATGTTAATGACCTATCCCTCTATACACTTATATCTAGTGAGGGCTTCCATATTGGTAGCTCTGCTTAGAAACAGGAGTATCATAGTTACATAAGAGTGCACCCTGCTGGACACATTGTCACAAAAGCTAATCTAGCACATGATTACATTGCCAGACAATCTCATCTGAATTTGAAACATCTCAACTTCAATCATACTTGCTTAAAGGATATATTCAACTTTTTTTTTACCCACCAGCCATTATCCCCATCTAGTAGAACTGTGGCAGTCCCATACCAGGAAATTCAGAAGTAATGGAGAATCCAGCCCTGTCATTGTTGCAATGTATTCTCTATGTCTAGTCAGTATGTTTTTTTATTATTATTATTATTATTATTTTCTTTTTACATATGCAGTATTGCATGCAGAAACATCTAAAATGTTCTTATATTTTTCATTACTTCACACTTGCTGAGTTTTTATTGCCCCACCCTCTGGGAGATCCCGGAAGGGAGGTGAAGAAGTGCAAGTGCAGAGTGGGCAGGCACCACAAATCATGTTTTTTGCCCCCGTCCCCTCCAATTGCGTAATTTCACTGTGGGGGCAGGGCCAGTAGATTGCATAGTGGATGCCCCCATCCCGCCCACTTCACTAGGAAATGGACAGGATGCGGGAGAATGGCCTGTTATACCAGGAGTTCGTAAGATCTGTTGCCTCCTGGACATTCTGGGAGACTGGACAAGTGTGCATTGCTTGCAATTCATTTTCTACACATTGACATTAGTTCGGTAAACACTGTAAATATAAAGTAGCCTGGTAACCAAGGATTATCATTCTGTACACTAGTATAACATTATATCATCATGTTAGTAATCTGCTCTAGAAATGTTTACTTTTTTCATAAACTATTTAATCTATCCTCTAATTTATTTGTCTAAACACCTGAGTTATTAAAAACTCGAGGCAAATATATTTTATTAGCCCTGTAAACAAAACTGAAGTGGGCTGATGCCAAAACTCCACACAGTTCTAAAGTTAAAGACCTCGGTTGACAACAGTGGTGGTTGCTTTTCCAGGCATAAAAAGCCTGGAAAAGTTTGGCAGTACACAGTCAACTTTGAACGGTTGTCAGCTAATTGTTTGCTGCAGGGATCCAGCTTTCAAACTCCCTTAGGCTGTTTATATAAACTGTACTTGCCCATTGTCGCGCAATGTCCGGGAGACACCCAAATCTCAGGTAGGTTTCCCAGACTCCAGGGAGCGCAGGCCATTCTTCCGCATCCTCCCTGCTTCCTAGTGAATGGGGGGCCTCAATGATGCAACTCGCTATGAATGGTGCCATTTTGTCTACACCTCCCAGGGGCAAACATAGGATTTGTAGAGGGGGGGTTTCCACACCACGTCGCCAGTGTGCATGACCAGCATGCATAGGGGCGTGGCTATAATTTTAGACATTGCTTGGCTGCTCTCCAACTCTTCCTATTCCCATAATATACATGAGCAATGCTGCGTGCACTACTGTTAGGTGCACGCATCTCTCCCTTTTCAAGCAGAGCCGTGTGAGGCAGGGGCAGCATCCAGCCACCTCAATTATACAGTGACCCAGGCTTGGAGGGGGGGGGGGTTTCCAGGCACTAGGAAACCCTTCCTCGGTTTTCCTATGCCTTCTGTGGTTAAATTATGTGATCATAGCATTGTGTCACAGGGGGGCAGGGACAAGATGACACAATTTACAGCACCCAACTCCCTCCTCACATGTACTTCCCCTCCTACAAAAAGTAGGCAAGTATGTGTTTATACCTGAAGAAGCAACCATTACGGACTCTCGTTTATGGGAGTAAGCAGTGGATGAACCACAGGGTGGCCTGAACACTACTGATAAAATGTATAAGTCATAAGGAGAATAATAAATACTACTTATATATAAGAGGAGAAGTCTTAAATTACACTGAAGTGCACCCAAACTGACCCTTACTAATATCCTTCTTGATTTGCAAAAAGAAAGATAACAAGGAGTAGAAATACCAATATTCATGTACATATTACACACAAACATATGCACACACACACATACATATATATATATATATATATATATATATATATATATATATATATATATATATATATATATATATATATATATATATATATATATATACACATATACACATATACACACACACACACAAGTTAACCCGTGCATGATACTCATGCATTCTAGTCAAATCAAGCTACTTAAGGTGTTAAAAAGGTTCTAGTTATGCATTTGGGCCATAGCCCAGGCCTCCTCAGGGGAAGAGCGTTACCTCTCGACGCAAGCGCCCTTTTTTAACGTGGTTTTGTCCACATGTCACCACCTCATCATTTTTCTCCATCACCTCATCCTTTATCTTTATCGCCACATCTATCCAGATGTCTATCCAGACACAGGGATCTCTCTCAGCGGTCCTGAGTATCACACTCCTCTCGCTCTGTCACCCCCGGCAACCACCAACCACTCCCCACTGTCCCCCCAGGCAACCACCAACCACTCCCAACTGTCACCCCCGGCAACCAACCACTTCCAACTGTCACCCCCGGCAACCACTCCCAACTGTCACTTCTCCTTCAAGAAATATATATGTATTTTTTTTTTAAATCTTTATAAACACTTTTAACAATTAACAAATTAAATTAACAAATTAAAAACATCTTAGAAAGGACTGAAATTTGGTATACTGATTTTTTTTTTTCCACACACACTAAGAATTTAGTAGGACAGTGTATAACTCCGCCCAGCAGGTGGCGCTGCAGCTTTTTTTTTTTCCACACACACACAGACTAACACACGCCACTAGGCTTATATATAATTTTATATATATATATATATATATATATATATATATATATATATATATATATATATATATATATATATATATATATATATATATATTATACACACACATACACTCCCACATAGATTTTCCATCACGGTTTACTCATTCTTTCCAGATATACACAATCAAAATGTTAATTTACTGAGCTAATTTACATTCAGAAAGAGATCTGAAGATGGCATTCATAGATATGGATGAGTAGAATAACATTTCTCGCTGGAACCACAAATGTATTAAAATTGCAGCCATAAAATAAAGAATATGTTAAGAAACAAACAAACCCAAGTGCATATGGAAGAAGATTACTTCTGCTTCTCAATTTGTTTGACAGTGTTATGAAAAGAGTAGCTCCTAAACTCCTTGGAGATCACTCTTAAAGGAAAAGGACTGCAAAAAGTACAATTTAAATATACATCTTTTTTTTCCCATAATGTGATCATCTTGTTAAACTTAGCACATTATAGTGCTTGTCATAGCAAGGCAGGGTTAAATTAGCACGTTTTGTGAAGCAATAAGTAAGGTGTAAAGTAGCATGAATTGCACACTGAGCCATAAATATTGTTTTATAACTTGTTAAGCCTTAAAGTGAGTACTGTACGTATAGCTCATAATCTATAATATCTATAATATAAATGTCTAGTGGCGTGTGTTAGTCTGTCTGTGTGTGTAAAATATAAAACCAAGCTGCAGCGCAACCTGCTGGGCGGAGTTATACACTGACCTACTAAATTCTTAGTGTGTGTGGGGAAAAAAATTCAGAAAGGGCTGAAATTTGGTATACTAAGATGTTTTTAATTTGTTAATTGTTAAAAGTGTTTATAAAGATTTAAAAAATATATATATATATTTCTTGAAGGAGAAGTGACAGTTGGGAGTGGTTGGTGGTTGCCGGGGGTGACAGTGGGGAGTGGTTGGTGGTTGCCGGGGGTGACAGTGGGGAGTGGTTGGTGGTTGAGGCCTGGGCTATGGCCCAAATGCATGACAAGAACCTTTTTAACACCTTAAGTAGCTTGATTTGACTAGAATGCATGAGTATCATGCACGGGTTAACTTGTACTAGTATATGGTGCCACAGAGCCCTATACTGCCCTGGAATTGCTTTCTGTTAGCAGCCGTTACTCAAGAGTGGTAATCTTTTACCGGTGAGTAAAGCAGTGCCGTGTGCGTTTAATAGTATATAAGGAGTATATATACCGCACAATATACCTCATTGACAGCCCAAACCATGCCACACCTACTTCCTACAAGCAGATGCCCTTTTTCCAACAGGTAACACGGATTTGCCCTCTAGATGTGTGTAGTGTATGTTTATTTGCAACAATACCCATATGGCATTTGGCCAATATAAATTCCATATAAATAGACAGATAAACTTATCTATAAACATTGATAGACTCACCAATTTTTCAAAAAATAAAGCAATGTTTTATCCATTTTTATACCTCTCAAAGCAACTTTCAATGTCTAACGTGCAACGAGAAACATTGTCTATCCTGATAAAACGCATGTTCTGACCTACACACAGATATATTAAAGGGTGTAATTTAATGCAATTTAACTAAATTAGATCCAATTAGACAGGCTAAATTAAAGGGCATGTCACTAATATGCTTTATGCTAAATATATTACTGACAGTGAGCTCACTAATACTTGTACTGTCTGTGGAGAATTAAGACTTGTTTAAAAAATTTTTTTAAAAAAAGACGATTTTTATTATTCATCTACCAGTACTAATCTAATAAATCCATGATACAATTAAAACAAGTGTGGCAGCGACTTATCTGTGACCTTTGGTGGAGATACAGATTTAAATTATATATAACTGTATGGACAATTAGATAATAATAAAAATAATGTAATTCTTAACTATTTCTGTGCAGATTATGATCATAATAATGGACACATTTTAGATTTATCCAATAGCTACTATTAGCGATTGGCCGAAAATTCACAAAAAAAATTACAGGGGTAGGGCCTAAAAATGCAATTTGCATGGCCCCGTCCCCTAGACGGACCCCCTCCCGGACAGCTTCCTTGAAAAGTCGGCAAGTATGAATAACACATGTGATGTATATTCATGGGAAATACTGGCTATACATGCTCTTGAAATAATCTCTCTTGAATTTACAAAGTGAAAGCAGTTTGTCTGGTAAATCGGTATATATGAGAATACAGCCTTTCACAAGGAACTTGTGGCCCCACTGATGCCCAGACTTCACTGACACTTCATGCCCAAATGATTCATGATCCACTGATTCAAACTGAAAAGATAGACTACTCTCATGAGTAGTGGTTCAATCCAAAAAATGTCTGCCTGCAATGTGTGTAGATGATAGGTGTACTTTGAACAAAGTAGTTGCTGCAATTGATATTTCATGGAGAAGTTACAAAATCGGACTCATCTACATATGCCATAGCTTTGATGCCATTTCTTTTTGCTTAATTAGTGTTTCAGTGATGGGGACATTAATCCTTAATCTAATTTGCAGAAAATGGGCAATCGGATTATACCCATAAAGTATCAGACATGCATGAAACGTCAAATTAGCACTTACTAATACTTTCTGGTTATTGGGCTATTTTTGGAAACACTTTGGATAAAATAATTAATTCAAACTATTTTGATATTTTCAATTAGCATGTTGAAGTATGAATCATTGTCAAAAGTTCAGTAATGTATGCTAATAAATTGTTGACTGGGTTTAGAATTTATAAGATTGATGCAATTAAAGATTGTATCAACCAATAAGAAATGTTGATTACACTGCAAATTGTTGGACATCTAAACTACTGAGAGAATGACTAACAGCCTATGAGAGCTCACATAGGCTTATTTACCCCTCTGAGGTGTTACACAGACCCTGGCTTCTGGTGACGGAGCCCCGGGAAAAATGATTGCATGGAGCAACCCTTAGGAGAGATTTGTATGGTGATTTTTCTAACCTACCTAGGAAGGCTGTATTAAAGATATTCTACATCTGTATGCTATCCCCTTTGTATCTGTCTAATATAAATATGCATGACTGTATATAAGTATTCTTAAAGGACTTTAGTTAAATTCTGTGATGTGTACTAAGTCTTCATGCAGATCTCACTATTTAGTACAGCTCCATGTCTTTTTCACTTCCCATAATCTATGCATCTCCTCCCAGAGCTTCCTGTCCATCTATTTGAGATGTAATAATAATTGTGGGCGGCAACAAAAAGGAATACAAGAAGTTACAAAAGTTTACTTATGTGGAGTCCGGCATCCAAGGGGTGTAGCGAGTGCCCCAGCACATTGAACGCGCAGACGGCAGCATGTTGCCTGATAAAAGATCAGACCAGTAGGAGCAAGGAGACTCCCACGGTGTCTGTTTTTCAGCTGGAACGCAAAATATACATAAGCCAGAAGAGTGGTACTTGCCAGACTTAGTGAAAGTACAGACCCCAGGCAGGTGAGTAAACTTTGAGGATGGGTTTTAACATATGATATACAAATGAAAACTAAATAATTTAGGCACAGAACATTTTTTGAGGTTAGCATTCCTATAATTTAGCCCACAGAATCAAGCATTACAATTCATTGCACATTCACTGTAGACCCTCCATGTTTTTTTGCATAACAAAGTATCTTAGCAGGTCCAAAGAGACTACCCTTTTCTAACAGTATATAAGGGAATAAAAACGGGATATTACACCCTGTTAACCTTCCCCCAGGTTAATACTTTCCCTTTTTGATTCTATGAGACATACTTATTAAGATATATGGAGAAATAAATCAGACTGATCGGAGCCTTGCACTGGAGGAAGATCTTGGAATTGGCCAGGTAAGTCTGCCGGAACCAATCACTGATTGTCCCACCACCGCACCTACCTTACCACCACCAGAAAATCAACTGGGTCATGTGGTGGTACAACATTCTTATACTGATGGTACCGATGGTCAAAGTAGAAATTTAGAAGTGATGGTATGGAAAATGTAATGGAAATGTAAGAGAATGGAACTTGACCATGAAGACAGTGGAAGGAGTGGCGGTATGGCATACCACCATATACACCCCCACTGCCTCTCACCGGATTTCTACTAGTACGGGCATTGCCCTCAATACACAGCAAAAGGGAACCTTCTCATAATGGCCAGCCCGCAGCCTACCACAGAACCTTACACTGCTTATTTGTGTATCTGGAGCAACATATTAATCCAGTCCATCCGGTCTTCTATACCTTGGCCACTGAATCAGCGGATCGCAGGTCGGACTCAGCGCTGTGGCATTCTCTGACAGTTGTAATATATAAAAGACGCAAGTGGCTTTAAGTGGAAAGGAGGACCACTGCGCTAATCAGACACCCCCAACCAGATAGGTTTCAGATATGGCAAGTCTGGGGTATAAACCTATTAACCCATAACCAAAATTGTTATATAGCTCTTTATGGTACCTAGTACATCCAAGCTCTCCAAAATGTACCCCCCAAACCTCAGAAATGTGCTGGGGAAATTGTGGGAAGATTGGGACATTTCATATCTGGTGGGATTATCCCTAATAGCAGTTTTGACATGTTCAAGTACCAGTTGACCCATCAATTTTACTCCAAAGGAAATCACAAAACATCTAGATAGGCTAATTACTCACATAAGCAATCAATGCAGCAAAACTCAAGATAGCGAAAGCATTGAAAACACAAGCCACCCCCCAGGGAATATTTATGAAACTGAATATGGCTTGTCTCATCAATGGAATACCTGTCCATCATCATCATCAATTTATATAGCGCCACTAATTCCGCAGAGCTGCACAGAGAACTCACCCACTCACATCAGTCCCTGCCCCATTGGGACTAACATTCTAAATGCCCTAATACACACACACAGACAGACACACAGACTAGGGTCAATTTGTTAGCAGCCAATTAACCTACCAGTATGTTTTTGGAGTGTGGGAGGAAACCGGAGCACCCGGAGGAAACCCACGCAAACACAGGGAGAACATACAAACTCCTCACAGATAAGGCTGTGGTTGGAATTTGAACTCATGACCGCAGTGCTGTAAGGCAGAAGTGCTAACCACTTAGCCACAGTGCTGTCCATCCAAATTAATGATAGTGTATCTGTCTTTCTTAAAACTTGGAAGTCATTGGTACTAGTACAATAACTCCCCTCTCCCATGAACATCATAATAAAACTACAACCCCAACCTCCTCCCTGCCATCCCCTCTCCAACCACCATTACCACTCTTTGGCTCTATATTCTTATGCATCTATCGAAGCTTCTGTCATTTTGTAGATTCCATTTGCTGTATCTGTACTGAGTTAGTATGATAAATTGTGCTGTTCTCGGTTATACATGCATGTCTGTTGTTCTCCATAAATAAAGAGGTATAAAAAAAACAAATTGTGCCCTTGCTTAAATTGGAATCAACCATGTTAATTAACTGCAAGGAAAACTAGCTGGTGAGTTTGATCTCTGTTGTGTTTATTGTATGTAATCAGCAGGTGATAATGACTCATTCTGAAATCTGGAGGAAATGTACACTGTATAATGGGTGAAAGTAAAACTAGAACTTAGAAATTAGGAATAGGGGTGACGTGTTAAAGCTATACAAAATCGTGCATTACTAATACAATTCTAAAATCCCCTTTTTTTTTTAGTATAGCATGTACAAAATTGTTTTATTATATTTTATTTGATTTAAAAAAAATTGCTGCCTCTCTCTGAATAGCTAAAATTTCAAATTTGCAGCACTGGAGTTTTAAATTCATGTTCTAAGTGCAAAATCTATCCAACTAGCTCCTTGCATTAGTAGAAACAAAATATATCTATATTTTTTAATTGAATAGCAATTGTACAAAAACCTGAAAAAAATATTTTTTGTCTGCTATATATCTGGAGGTTGCAACAAAATCCTCATTTGTGGAAAAGTCACAAGAAGGCCTGAGATTATTTGCCCAAATTGTGTAGCGATAAAGACATCCTTAAACCATGGCTTGCTACTAATTTAATTGCAAATTAATGCCTGCACATTGTATTCATATATATAAATAATATAAACATCCAGCTCTGCATTTTAGAAACACACTGTGACCAATTCTACAAGCAGAGAAAGCTGAATATACAAAATGTATTGTAATATCAGGTGAGGGAGAGAAAACAGCGGCCCTGCTGTGAAATACAATCATGAAACCATTATAGCCTACACAATAACTGCAGCGTCCCAATAATCACCCATGGACCACCTTGCAACGTGAATTGTCTCTTCTGCCGCACAAACAATCTTGCTGTCTTTTCCTTCTTTGTCATAAAAACCTGTCTTCGGTTGATAGAAAGATGAACGGAACAGATGCACCCATCCTTTTAACTGTTCTCAAAAGCTGGCTGGCAAATGATTTATGTTTGAAGGGTTAATGGAGAACCTTTCAAGCAGTTAAAAGAAGAAGGAGAGCGTGATTCTTCTCTAATCTGCAATTGTTGACCACAGTAGCCCTCTGCAGAGGAATTCCAACATATTCTCCCCAAATTCAATGAGGCTTTATATACTGAACAGTTACATAGGGCAAAAATCACTGCAGTGGGCTATGTGGAGATAAATTGCCCACTTAGTTGCTTTAATTTGTTGGACACATCAGGTGTTGTGTTAGCCATTATTCCTGAGGGAGCAAGTAACCTTCATGATCATAACAGAGGTGACAGTGTTTGGCTACCATATTAAATAAATCAACAAAACAACCCTAACATGGATGGATTGAGTATAGATTGAATAGACTTTTGTTGAGATGTTTCATTAATTTATTACACAAAAGGTGCTTCAAAATCAAACTACTTGTGACAAAATGACTTTAAAGTGGTCATTAATAAATACAATATTTTTGACAGGGTCAATTAGCAAACAATAAATCGGGTTGTATTCCCTCTGTAGAGATCAGATTCAGAAAATACACATTGTATACATGTTGCAGACTGCAGAAGACAAGGAATGTTCTAAGATAGACCCAACTCGTAAAATGATCAAACAGAGAAACATACCAAAATATGTATGACCTTCTTGCTTATATAAAACAACAACTAGCTACATACCAACATAACCTGCAATTTGACATTCTGTTTTAAAAAAAATCTACAGTATAATGCAATTACAAATGCTGTTCACACAGTACGTTCCCGAAACTCATATCGGGATTGTCCCCCCTGAATCGGAATAGTTGGGAGGTATGCTATTCACGACAGTTATTTATGCTTTACTTCAATTGAAGCCAAACCACACTATAATCCACACTGCAATCCCCACCATTTCATGCTGAACAATTTTAATCATAGTGTATTTTTTTGACATTTTAAAAACAATTCTTCAATAAATGTTAATTTATACAGTCTAGAGAATAGAAATATATTGTAAACATTGCAATTGACAGACAAAAGTTGGAAGTTTTTTGTGCAGTCGGTCAGTACAGGGCCAATTCAGGGACTAATGTTTAAAACTTGGGACTGTTCCTTGATATTAAGGACAGTTGGCAGATATGCTCGATATGTAAGCCTTTCCGCAAACATTGCTACACAAACACACTGCAAAATTACACTGTACTTGTCACTTCAAATATCATTACATACCATGTTTCCTGCTCCCCACTTGTCTGGTTTCATTTTACACGCTTCGTTGTTTGATATATTTATTTGTCAAAATAAACTGTCCGTTACGAGATAAAAATGTTGACATACATTTTATTATAGCAACGACGTGTTCATAAAAAATAACATATTTTTAATTCTAATTAGAACAAGCAGTGCACACTGTACACTTTCCAATTACACATGCAGAAAATCAGCACAAGTGTCCTCTCTTATCATAATTATCTGTTTCTAATTTCAGTTTAGACTATGACTCTGCACTCAGTGATGTAAATGTTCCTGTCAGATGAAGATTAATTTGATTTAAGATCTCATTGTTCTAATTATGCAAGCTATTTCTGCCCAATCTGCAAGATTCATTTCAAAACATGTCTGCGTTCTATTACAATCCAAACATTTTATGGCTTTTGGAGTTACATGAAATCAGGATTTGAGGTGTATATTTCACATAAGTATAGTTGAGACACCTGTTTAGTGGGCTATACCAATAATATTGTGAGTATCACTAAGGGCAAGCAATCAGAACAGACTATGAGAAGTGAAAAGGGGCGTGTCCATTTAACTATGGTAATGTGGCCACACCCCTGGGGCATGCCTAGCACTCCTGAAGTGTAAAGCCAGCCCCCTACCCCCCTCCCATCAAAATACCCAGGTAAAGCTGGACACACCAGTGACAGGTGCATTCCAAACGCCATTCTGTAACTAGTATACCCTAAAATATTTCACAAACAAATAAACTGTATATATGCAGTGTTCTAGGTGTGTTCAGCCTTTAATGACAATTATACATCCATGCATTACATCTTCCAATTCTTAAGATACAAGTAGGAGGAACTAGTTTCTTTAAGAAACGTAAATCACAAACAAGAACAAAAAGGTAGCTCGTGGCTATATTATTATTTTATGCCATTTATAAAGTGCCAATATTTCCTAATGCACAATTTCACTCAGCCTATTAAACAGAATAAGAGCGATAGCTAAAATGTTGCTTCCTTCTTACTACCATAGGCTGACATTTCAAACTATGAATATCCAATATTATTTCTGGTTAAAAAAGATAAAAAGTCTGTTTAAAAAAAACAAACTCAGATGACAGTTGAGCACTTAAGTCATAGAGACAACTTTTCACGTTGCTTAGAAGAGTAGTTTTGGACATGCCAAGAAGGATAACTTGGAAGGTATGAGTTTGGGAGTGACAAGCTTAATTATGTTGAAGAGAGACTGTGCGGTGATTATACACTGGGGATCTGGTTTACGAAGACTACTGGATGCACACTGCAACTAATTTAGTTTTGCACCGATAGTTTCCCCATAGAAAGTAATGGATAACACTGGGTCTGGTTAAGCCGATAAAAATGTCCAGTATTAAAAGACACTCTAAACTTTCATATAAAGTAAAAGTGTTCCTCTCGTAATTGATTTTGTGTTTAAAAAATGAAGGGTCGCTTAAACGTTTGATTTTGTCTGTAAAGAGGACGACTACAGCCAAAGCTTATAAATAGGCGAAAGCTGCATTAACCTATTTTGGCAAATAGCAGAACTCAATTTTCACAGTTTTAAAAATAGTCCTTGTTGTGTCTTTAAAGTACTATTTAAATTTTAGCTGTCTATAGAAACTTCTGTAATGGAAGTTTAACAGGTCCATGAGGTAACATGGAGACATTGTGAAGTGTAGTTCTACAAAATAGACAATTATCTACAGTACAAGCCCGATGGTGCCAAAGCTCTTCAAACAATTTCCGAATGACATTTCTGACTCCCTGAGGGAGATCATATAAACAACCCAATGACCTGAGAAATCAAGACACAGGCACTTACCACTCACTGACATTTAAACTACTAGCTAGTTCACTGCCAAGCGTTGTCCTAAAATCTAAGCTCTAACACAACTGAACTATCCAGTTGGCACTTAACCGCTGATGAGTAGCCACTTGGGCTGTGTTACGCTATTTGACAAAGACTACAATAATGACACGAGAAATACAACAGTCATGCTATAGAAGCAAAACATGTTGTTAATCAGGTAAACATAGAATTTCTTTAAATCGGAGGCATGCTGGCACAGTGGTTACTGCCGCACGATGCTGGGGTCATGGGCCACATTTTGTGTGGAGTTTGTTTTGACTTCCGCTCACAGTCCAAAACCATACTGGTAGGTTAATTGGCTTCTAACAAAATTAACCCCTGAGTGTGTGTGTAGAGAGCATATAGATGGTAAGCTCCACTGGGACAGGGACTGATATGAATGGCTAAGCATTCTCTGTAAAATGGAGAGTATTATGTTGGTGCAATGTAAATGATGGTTTATAATAACAAGTAACACAAAGTGTGGTCAGATTGTACAGTACATCCTGTGCACAACCCTTCTTCCCAACTACTAGGAGTGGTGGGAGGACTATTGTGGCTACACTGTACATATCAGACAGAGCTAGCACATACATATAGAATCTATAGAAATACATATTAAAACTTGCAGTTTTAGAATTATGTTACCAGATTTTTTGGCCTTCCCTTTGTTGGCTTCAGTGAAACCTCTAACAAACTAGTAATTCAAAGCCACTAAACATATGATAGCAAATGTCTGTTACTAAACCGGCTTGTGAAGAGATACCGTATTGCCTCTTTACCCACCAAAACCTGAGGAGAGAGACTGAGCTAGAACTGGCTGGTAGACCTGATGCTGCTTGTAAGGTAGGTAGAGCTGAAGGGAGACACCTACCCCCCCCCCCCCACACCAGGAAAGTAGGGGTTATAAATGTAATGACACAAACATGTCGTGGGGGTGGGCGAAAATGGCGCGTTTCGCTGAGCCCCACCCCCCGCACAACCTCTTCCCCCTGACCTCTCCCGGACGCTAACTTCCTGAATGAAATAAGTATTATTAAGAGTGCATGCGTACAGGATTTTTTTTACAGATGAATCACCAATCTGTAATGAGAAACAGTATTTTCGGTTAAACAGCAAGCATATGCCATTAAACTACTGTAGGCTGAGGCAGCTTCTGAAATGCTAGCGTTTCACCAGCCTCATGCACACTGCAGCATAATTACATCTAGCATTTTACCTTTTTATGTTTTTTTAATTTAGATAATTAAAAATAAAAGTACAAAACATGTAGAACTGGCACACAGCTATTCTATTTATACAGCTCTGGGGGTTCGCAGACCAACTGGAAGTCTGAGGAAACAGTGAAATCAAACATGTCATTCTAAATGATGGTAGATACAGTGATTCTTGTCAGCTTCTGAGGGGAGACAGTTTCTTCTGCTATTTGAAAAGTAACAAAAAGGGATGTGATAGCCAGTCCACATTCCCTGGATTACCTCAGAGATTATTGGACATGTCAGGCCAAAGGGTTCACATTAGCATCGCATCACAAAAAGGACATACTAGTGAATTAACTTTACACTATAAAAAGAAGTGGTCAAAAAAAAAAAATCAGGTTTTCTATATGGACAATTATAATTTTCTAGAATTTTATTATAACATAGCAAAATTGGTACTAATAATACTTTTGTAATAAAAGCCTATATATATATATATATATATATATATATATATATATATATATATATATATATACATACACACACACATATATATATATATATATATATATATATATATATATATATATTTATGTATATATATAGATAGATATACACACACACACACACACACACATATATACATATACACGTATATCTATATAATGCAAGATGACGTCTTTTTGTAAGCTACTAAGTTTTTTGCCCTGAATGATGAGCAGATGGTGGAGAGGCTTTGCTATGGTTTACAATTTAAATTTTGCCATTTTTTCAACAAATAAGTCAATAAAACAATATTTAATTCTACATGCAAATAAATTAAAATAAGCAGGTGTTAGAGACAGGGAAATCTGGTGAACATTCCAGGATTTGCAAGGCATCAAAGAGGCTTTGCACCAATCAGAAGACCTGATTTTACCAGCACCTCACAGTTGGCAGTATTCAATACTGTTTGCTCATACTAGATGCAAAGGAAAAGCAAGTGTTCGGTTATGCTCAGTAAAACAAGTGTAATGGAAAATGTACAATCCTTAAATACGGCATTTAGAGTACAGGCAATGGTGGAGTCCTATTATCATGAGGTTTTTAATAGCTTAATGAGCGCTAAAAGATCACTACACAGAGAGAAAACAGCAACATTTCAAATTAATGAGGGGGAGGATCAAATGTGCATATAGGCAGCGCTTTAACGTGTGTGTTTTACACTTGTAACCAAATGAATTGCTCTCTGGGGTGTGGCCATTAAATTGTAGATGTGTAAATTCACGCACATTTGCACTTAATGCGATGGGCCTTGCTATTTACTGGCATTGTAAATGGCCTCAAGAGATCAAAATAAATATACAGGATTTGTTGAGAACGGGAGCCTGATTCATTAAGGAGAGCAAAGCAAAAAAGGGAGTAACTTTGCACCTTAGAAAAACTATGTTGTATTGGAGGGGGAGGTAAATTAAAAATGTGGGGACAGATTAATAGTTGGTGTAGGACATGTCCTAGATCAGTGATGGGTAAACTTTTCAGGAGCGGGCCAAATAAAAAAGAAAAACTTTAGGCGGGCCAATATAATTTATTAAAAAACTCAAATATCGATATATATAATACAAATGTTTTGAATGGGACGGGAGGGTGTTATATAGCAGTGTTACCTCTATAAGTGCAGCGATCGTACAGACACAGCACTTATTTCAGCAGTTTGTTGCAGATCCGTCTTTCTGGTGAGCCACTAACTGACAACACAGCAGCCAATCGAAATTCGCCTAGTATATGGCCCAGTCCATCTCTTCTCACATGACTTTCAGCCATTAGGGGGCGGGCAGGTGTTTGAGTGATTGACATACAAAGTGTCCTTTTAGGAAGGAGAATAAAGTGTAATGGAGGAAATAGCTGGGAAGGCATAAAAATGAAGGTTCTGACACACAGGGTCGGCCCTAATAATTTTATGCATATTTTAATGACATTTTTTAAAATATTGGCGGGCCGGATAGAACCTCTAAGTGGGCCGGATCTGGCCTGCGGGCCGTAGTTTGCCCATCACTGTCCTAGATCAACTTTAAATTTCAGTGTAAAAATAAAGCTATCAAGTATTTGTGTGCCACATGAAAAAACTGCCAGTATTTAACTTATGTGTAAAACAATAAACTAATTTGTTCCCCTTGCATTGTAACATGGTTTGTCCAGGAGAACATTAACTCCTTTTTTCCTTATTCTCCTTAATGACTCAGGCCCAGGGTGTAAAGCGGCACTGAGGATTGCACAGTCAGTTCTACACATTACTCGCTGGTCAAACATACTGTACCTTCCTATGAATTATAGTAAAGACTGAGGAAATTAGAAAGGTGCCTTTGTTTCTTTTTACTAACAGCACAAAACTTCATTGGAGCCTTAATGGAGCTGGATTATTGAGTGCATATGGACAGACAGACAGAAATGCTGATCAGGTGGGTGTTAAAGGTGGCAGATGTCTAAGTAAATCACTAAAAAGCTATTAGATCTATGAGAACTACTTACAGCAGAAAGTATGTATATACTTGGGCCCATATTATTATAAGCTTGCGAGCAGGGCCTTCTCACCTCTTTGTCTGTTTTACCCAGTTTGTTTATTAGTTTACTATGTTTGTCCCCAATTGTAAAGCGCTACAGAATATGTTGGCGCTATATAAATAAATGATGATGATGATGATGATATCAGGGATGACTGCACTAAGCAACTGTCAACAGTATAGTCAAGTGTTAATACACAGAGCTGTCTTGTATTTCTATTTGTATAGCTTCATACAAAAGAGAAAGTGCACCGGCTTATGAGCAATCAATATCATAAAAGCCACATTGTCTCTACTCATATAGATTATGTCATGTACAATTTGTACATGCTAGAAGCACAATAAAATGGACCAGTTTTAATTAACGAGCTATGTGAATATCTTCAATTTTTTCTGGAAACTAGTATAGTACAATGCCTTTATTTCAATGAGGAACTCACTAAAAGCTCTTTGGCAGCATGTCAAGCTCTATATTTTAGTAGACAATTAAAACTGTATAATTCAACAGCTATAATTAGAAACATATCTGCCTAAGTAACATTATATTTTTCTTTTATTCAGCTACATAAAATATGCAATCAATGCAAAACGTCTTATTTTCAGAAGAATCCATAAAATGAAATGCGACATATCTTAGCGTTGTGTCTAAATATTTATTTTTCGGGGATCAGTTTCTAGATGAGGCATGGTGAGAATACAGAAGGCAATTCTGGAACTGCTTCTTTGGGATAAAGACGCAACTGTGGATCCGTTTGGATTCTGCAGTCAACGATGTTCATTGTCCCCCTCAATGTGTTAATGTATCACCCAGGGATCGTTGTTCCAAATCAATATATCAAACATAGCTCTATGAGCCTGCAAATGCTCTCAATAACCTTTTTGCAACTAGACATTAAAAGCGGTCATGGTCATTTTCTCTCTACTAGCAAATGTTGCCACTGTTAACAAGCAAATGTAGGTTTCATTTATGACCACTTCTAATTAGAGATGGGCGGGTCCGGTTCTCCGAGAACCGAACCCACCCGAACTTTGGGTATCCGAGTACCGAGCTGAGCAGCTCGGTACTCTCCCGCCAATTCCGAATCCAAATCGAGGCCGAACGTCATTGTGACGTCGTCGGATCTCGGGACTCGGTTCTCGCGATACTTCAACTTTATAAATACACGCCTCCACAGCAATCCATCGCCATTTGACAGAGGGAGAGAGCAGGGTGTAGTCATAGGCTAATTAGAGCAGGGACAGAGAAAGAATACAATATTGTTCTTGCAATTGCTCTAACCAAAATCGCTAGTGCAGAGAGGAGGATAGAGGTTTATTATTTTTTCTTCATATTTGGCACTCCCCAGCGCTTTTGGGTTGTCCCCCATAATTGTGCATTAATATTTCTGGCTGTCAAAAGTCATATCTGTCAGCAGTATCTACTCAATAAATGTTAGCACTCCTCAGTGTTTTTGGGGTGTCCTCCCTAATTGTGCATTAATATTTCTGGCTGTCAAAAGTCATATCTGTCAGCAGTATCTACTCAATAAATGTTAGCACTCCTCAGTGTTTTTGGGGTGTCCTCTCTAATTGTGCATTAATATTTCTGGCTGTCAAAAGTCATATCTGTCAGCAGTATCTACTCAATAATTTTAAGCACTCCTCAGTGTTTTTGGGGTGTCCTCTCTAATTGTGCATTAATATTTCTGGCTGTCAAAAGTCATATCTGTCAGCAGTATCTACTCAATAATTTTAAGCACTCCTCAGTGTTTTTGGGGTGTCCTCTCTAATTGTGCATTAATATTTCTGGCTGTCAAAAGTCATATCTGTCAGCAGTATCTACTCAATAAATTTTAGCACTCCTCTGTGTTTTTGGGGTGTCCTCCCTAATTGTGCATTAATATTTCTGGCTGTCAAAAGTCATATCTGTCAGCAGTATCTACTCAATAAATGTTAGCACTCCTCAGTGTTTTTGGGGTGTCCTCTCTAATTGTGCATTAATATTTCTGGCTGTCAAAAGTCATATCTGTCAGCAGTATCTACTCAATAATTTTAAGCACTCCTCAGTGTTTTTGGGGTGTCCTCTCTAATTGTGCATTAATATTTCTGGCTGTCAAAAGTCATATCTGTCAGCAGTATCTACTCAATAATTTTAAGCACTCCTCAGTGTTTTTGGGGTGTCCTCTCTAATTGTGCATTAATATTTCTGGCTGTCAAAAGTCATATCTGTCAGCAGTATCTACTCAATAAATTTTAGCACTCCTCTGTGTTTTTGGGGTGTCCTCCCTAATTGTGCATTAATATTTCTGGCTGTCAAAAGTCATATCTGTCAGCAGTATCTACTCAATAATTTTAAGCACTCCTCAGTGTTTTTGGGGTGTCCTCTCTAATTGTGCATTAATATTTCTGGCTGTCAAAAGTCATATCTGTCAGCAGTATCTACTCAATAAATTTTAGCACTCCTCAGTGTTTTTGGGGTGTCCTCCCTAATTGTGCATTAATATTTCTGGCTGTCAAAAGTCATATCTGTCAGCAGTATCTACGCAATGGATTCAAAGCAGTCCACATATGATCTAAATGAGCAACCAGGTTCTGTCACCAGTCCTGATGTTAGTGTTCCCAGTACGTCATCTGGCCAAGGCGATGTCAAACAACAGAGTGTTTTCAAATTAGTGCAAAAAACAAAAACCAAAAAAAAATTTACTGTATTGAAGCGAAAACGAAGTGTAACTGAGCAAAAGTTAAGTGACGATAAAAAAAAAATTGCAAGCATGCCATTCTACACACGCAGTGGCAAAGAGAGAATGAGGCCTTCACCTTTGGCTATTAGTGGCAGATCCCAAAAAGTTACCCAGCCTACAATTGGTGCACAACTACTGTTACGCGTCAAAGCTGAGCTGCAAGATACCAGTGAGGCATTACAGGAGAATATTTGCTCTGATTCACAAATGACAACAATCCCTGTGGAGAGTCCATCCAACAGTGGGATGTCTAATCGTGAGCATTCTGCTGATGTGTGCCTTAATAGCCCGAGTGTAGCCGGTGATACCCAAATTGAGGATGCCACTTTGGAATTAGAAGAGGATGAGGGGGAGATTTGTGTAGGCGACGAGGGCGCTAATGAGGATGTTGATGAGGATGAGGTTGTTTGTGTAAGTCCTGCACCAGTGGCAGCAGTTCTGGCACGTGACAAGAAAAAGGCCATTGTCATGCCTGGGCATAAAACAAAAAAATCCACTTCTTATGTGTGGAATTATTTCTACCCAAATCCAGACAACAATTGTATAGCCATTTGTAGTGTATGTGAAGCCACAGTCAGTCGAGGGAGGGACCTTAACCATCTTGGAACCTCGTCTATGTTACGCCATTTAACGAGAGTTCATGGCAAAGTGTTGGGAAAAGCTGAAAGTTCTTCCCAAAAGAATACAAGCACTCCCTCATCAGCTAAGACCCTCCGCTCACCGACATACCGACGGCCACAAAATACACCCACCACACCATCCTCATCAATATCCTCAGTAGCGCTCGGAGTTAGCCCGGCATCCCACTTAAGGCTGGATGACTCCGGCACTATTATTGATTCCTCTGAAGAAAGCGTTAGTCCTGCTGCTGCTGTTGCTGCTGCTGGGGGTGAATCGTCATCCCAGAGGCAGGTGAATAAAATGAGCAGTCCTACATTTCAGCAATTAACTGTGAAACAATCCTTTGCGAGGGGAAGCAAATATGACAGCAGTCACCCAGTCGCCAAGCGAATCACAGACGCCATGGCTGCAATGTTAGTGTTAGATCTGCGTCCAATCTCCACCATAAACGCAGCTGGTTTTTCACAGTTAATTGAGGTTTTGTGTCCGCGTTACAGAATTCCATCGCGACACCATTTCTCCCGTAAAGCTATTCCACAACTATACCAAAAAGTGTGTAAAAATGTAGAGATTGCGCTGAAAAATGCCATTCTGCCCACTGTTCACTTAACCACAGATATGTGGACAAGTGGAAGTGGCCAAACCAAAGACTATATGACTGTGACAGCCCACTGGGTTGGTCATTCACCTTCACCAGCAGGAACAGCAGCAGCATGTACACCACTACGTAACATTTGTCACAGGCAGGCCACTCTTTGTATCACCGGCTTCACTAACAGGCATACGGCTGACAATTTGTTACGCAAACTGAGAGATGTGATTGATGCATGGCTTATACCACTCGGACTCTCCCCAGGGTATGTCATTTCAGATAACGCCAACAATATAGTGCGAGCATTACAGCTGGGTGATTTCCAACATATTCCCTGTTTTGCTCACACCATCAACTTGGTGGTGCAGAGCTTCCTACGAAACAACCGTGAGGTGCAGGAGATGCTTTCGGTGGCCCGTAAAATTTCAGGCCATTTCAGGCATTCAGCCACAGCATGTAGGAGATTACAGCAGCTCCAAGAGCAGTTTAACTTGCCCTGCCACCAACTTAAGCAAGAGGTGGTAACTCGGTGGAATTCCACCCTGTACATGCTTCAGAGGATGGAGGAACAGCGCAAAGCCATCCAAGCATATTGCACAAGTCATGACATTGGGAAAGGAGGGGGGATGTATTTCACTCTTGCACAGTGGGGAATCCTTTCAGTGCTGTGCAAGGTGCTGAAACCATTTGAAGTTGTGACATGTGAGGTCAGTGCAGACTCTGCTAGTTTGAGCCAAGTCATTCCTTTAATTAGACTATTGGAAAAGCAGCTTGAGAAAATGAAGGAGGAGCTGAAAGCAAGCAATTCAGCAAAGTATGTTGGCCTTGTCGATCAAGTACTTAATTCGCTTCACAATGATCCTCGAGTTATTAAGATCTTGAACTCGGATCAGTACGTTTTGGCCACTGTGCTTGATCCAAGGTTTAAAACCTACATTGAGTCTTTACTTGTAAATGAGCGAGATGTGAACTTTTGCAAGGAGCTATTGCTCAGCAAGTTGGCCGCTGAACTGGGCCTCGGCTTGACGACGTGTCCTCCTTCACTTTCTCAAGCTGTTGCTCGTAAAAAATTAAATTTCCAAAAAAGAAGCAGGGAAGACACAGGGGGCAGACGAGAACAATTTAACATCTGGGCTGGTTTGAAGGATTTTTCAAAAAAAAGTGTCACTTTGCCCATAAGTCCATCCAATATGAGTATAAACATGCAAAGGATGGTGGAGGATTACTTTCAAGAGGTAGTTGATATGGAAATGTCAGACAGTCCCTTTCCTTACTGGGAAGAAAAGCAAGCTATTTGGAAACCCATGTACAAACTTGCTTTGCAATACCTAAGCTGCCCACCCTCCAGTGTGTACTCTGAACGAGTGTTCAGCACAGCAGGGAACTTAGTCAGTGATCGCCGTAGAAGGTTACTTCCCAAAAATGTGGAGAAAATGATGTTTATAAAAATGAACTACATCTTCCACGAGGAAGGCCTTCACCATCCAAGACATGCAAGCACTGACTGTTCTCTAATGGCGGATTCAAGCGGCGATGAATTGATAGTCTGTGATGATGACGATAACACTGATGAGGGTGAGGATGAAGCTGAAGATGATGCCGATAACATCTTTTTAAAACTTTCTATGTAAGTGTAGGGTGCAATCTACCCCCAAAGAGGAAAGGGACTTGTGGCATTTCCATATCACATACCATCTTGAAAGGCTGCTGTTAGGGCAATTTATCCTTAAGGGTAGGGTGTCATAGACAGAGTGACCCTAAACTGGCTTTGTCCATTTTTCATAATATTGTACAGTCTATAATGGCTGAATTTTTTAGTATTTTATACAAGTGGAGGGGGGCCTAGAGAGACAGAAACCAAACTGGCTTTCTCCATGTCAATTAATATTGTACAGTCTATAATGGCTGAATTTTTTAGTATTTTATACAAGTGGAGGGGGGCCTAGAGAGACAGAAACCAAACTGGCTTTCTCCATGTCAATTAATATTGTACAGTCTATAATGGCTGAATTTTTTAGTATTTTATACAAGTGGAGGGGGGCCTAGAGAGACAGAAACCAAACTGGCTTTCTCCATGTCAATTAATATTGTACAGTCTATAATGGCTGAATTTTTGGGTATTTTATACAAGTGGAGGGGGGCCTTGAGAGACAGAAACCAAACTGGCTTTCTCCATGTCAATTAATATTGTACAGTCTATAATGGCTGAATTTTTTGGTATTTTATACAAGTGGAGGGGGGCCTTGAGAGACAGAAACCAAACTGGCTTTTTCCATTTCTTTACATATTTAACTATAAGTGTAGGGTGTAATATACATTCAAAGACGATGGCTGCATTGCCAATATGCATAGATGGAGAGGAAGACAATCTGTTTTGTGTGTAGAATAGGCCTACCAACGAAGAATTAAACTGTTTTTTGGGATGATTTATTACCTCAACAATTAGATTACTTGTCTCTAAAACAGTTGGAGCACTAAATTGGGTTAATTTAGGCCCAAAAACATGGATTTTCCCAAAAAATAGCAAAACAAAACCAAACAAAACCAAAACCAAAACCAAAACACGCAATGGAGGTTTTGCAAAACCAAAACCAAAACCAAAACACGACGGTAATCCAGATCCAAAACCGAATCCAAAACCAAAACACGGGGGTCAGTGACCATCTCTACTTCTAATAGACACATTCTTCAACTTTAACCGAAAACTAAACTCAAACGCGTAAAATAAATAGGCGCTCTCTTTCAAACTTTGGTATGAAGCCGGATGAATTTATATGCAGTTTACCATAAACATGCCCGCTAAAGGACAATTCCACTTATGGATAGTCAGTGCTTTTTATTGTCATAGAACTCACAGAACTAAGTTCCAGCAGCTTTTTTCAACGGATTTTCCAAATGTTAAAGTAACTTTTGAACATTTGATGTCTGGTCCACGTGGACTTCAATCGCTCTGTTGAGCATAGTAGGTCGGCGGCACAATCATTAGTCCGATGTATGCATACTTCGTCCGCGTTGGTTGTGATGGCACTGCTCGGTTTGTGGCGCTGCTCAGCTTGTGATTGGTCACGTGCTGAGAGCTTACTGCGGGCGGTGACCGTTATGCTTTGTTACACAACAGACGTGTGGGTGTGTGTACAGTGATTGACTACGTGATGTGAGTTCCGGCACCTTTTTTCTTACAAAACAAGCACTGTGGATAGTAAATTAAGAATTAAATTGCCCAGCCTCCATACATAAATAGAGGCACCCCCTGAGACCTTCCTTTTCATCATGATGAAATTGGGTCTCTACAACAGAGGTGTAGAGCATGCTGCATGCCCCAATGGCCTACCCTTACCGCACCATTCCGCTGCTTCTTATTCCAATGTAGTAACAAGCATCTGATCAATCAGAATCAACATGACAACATTCTGCTATGTCCAGTCTCTATCAGTCCAAAAACGTGCAAATTACTACTAAGTTAGCAACTGGGATATTTTTTTTCTACAAAAGTACTCTCCTTCCAAAATTACGACCTTTGGAAAAAACACACTATAGAATTATGTATAATTAGTGGCATTTTTTAAATAGGCTAAGTAAAGCAGACTAATAAAACTACACTTAAACACATATTCAGTGGTGTAAACAAGCTGGAAGAATGACTACAAGAGAAAGCCACAATTTGCTGAGCCGGCCGTGGTCCCTTGTGTGCTGACAAGTATATAATGCCCCCCTTGTTCTCTGTATTCACAATATCTATTTATAATTTGATGTTATATAAACTTTATGTGTGTATATAGATCACAAACTGACGAGCGTAAATGATTGTGCATACAATGGTTTGCTCATCTTTATGACAGACAATTTATATCGAGATAATTTATAATTGTGTTAATTATGGGATTCCCTACTATCTTAAAGATGGTAAAACCTATAGCAGTGTCCTCTTACCTATCTGTTTGTTTGTTACTACTCAGTCTTGTTTTATTGCTGTACTTGTCTCCAACTCTAAAGCCCTGCAGAACATAGCTGACCTCTGAGGTGCTGGAGGATTTTAACCATATTTGCCAACTTTTGGAAACTTAATTTCGGGAGATCCTGGGCAGGGGGCGTGGTTGAAGGGAGGGAGGGGAGCAGCGCGGCGAATCACGTCATTTTGGCCCCGTCCCCATTGACAAAATGACGTTTTTATCGCTGGGGCGGGGCCAAAATGATGCGATACACCGTGAATCGCGTCATTTTGAGAAGCAGGTTGCCATATGCGGAATACTTGCCTGCTCTCCCGGGAGTCCGGGAGACCTACCCGAATTGTATGATTGTATGATTTTAACTCACCGTGAAACACATCAGTCATGCATGCACGCTATAGCTGCATTCCGACTCCTCCAAGCACTATCCCTAACGGTTGGCCACACACAGCAGCAGAGTGGAACATTGACGTCTATGTACTAAAGTGAAAAGTGTGCTATTTTTTTCTCCATAATTGCCGTAATCACTGCTTATACTGCAGATTCAAGGCAGATTTTTTTTTATTATTGCGGCATTTCCAAAAGATGGATATTCCCGGCATCATCTGTATTAATAAAGCTGTTATGTAAAGGTAAGTAAGCAAATGTTAACCTTGAAGGAGAAAAAAATATCCCGCAGTGATCTAAAGCGTCTGCACATCACATTCTCATACTTAAGCATTCATTTCCATCGTTAATTTCTGACAGAGTGACAAGTGCAGTAGCTTGATCCTCTCGGTGAAAAGTAAAAAGTCAATTGTTATTCAGTGTATCGGTTACACTGGTAGTGCCACCAACTGTATTTTATATAATGTGCTATCTGCAGAGAGCCAGATAAGAGTTTGATTTAACATCCAATTAAAAGCCGTCATTGAAAAATTACTTCAAATAAGGCTTTTATTTTCTTTAATCAGTCTTCAATTCAAGCCTTCCATGGACCTACTGAACCAAGCATTGGGACTCATGAATTTTGATTAAAAAATTCTAGCCTATTTCTAACTTAAGCAGATTTTTTGTTGCACTGTTTGATAGAAATTTAATAAATCTATGAATCCTAGCCAGTGTCATTTATCTTCTTTTTTTCCCCTGCAAGACTGCCCTATTATGCCAAGGCAGTAAATTATGAGAAGCCAGCAAACCAAAACTCTGCAGGCCGATTCTGAAGAAGAGATATAATCACTTCCATTGAACCATATAATTATAGCAGAATATGAATCTCTGAAACATTAGGTCCTGTTTTGAATATGTAATGTCTGCTTATTGAGCAACTACAAGGGTATTGGGCTGATGCTTCAGATGGAGGTTAATATCATGTTAAGTCATTTACTTTACAAAACATTCAAATAAAACAAATATATTTGTATCTAAAAATTCATTTATGTCAAAACTGTCAAATCTATTAAATGAGGGAATGGTCTATTATGGCCTGAAAAAAAATTGTTTCTTTCATTATCAATACAGTTATATAACACACACTTGTGGAAAAAGGAGGAAAGTAAGATTGGAAAATGTATATAAAATAGTTGGAAGAAAAGGCAAAATAAAAATAAAGGACCAGTACATTTGTGTGTCGCACTCACCCACACTCAATGGACACTGACCTTTGTTAAATGCAACCTATCCATTCACCACAAACTTGTCACATCAAACAGTGGAAGCAGCCATTTTGTGGGCTGAGCCAGTATCATCATCACCATTTATTTATATAGCGCCACTATTCATTTTAACTATTCAATTTTCTTTTAAAATACTGATTGCTTAAAGCTATCTTAAAGGACCAATAAATCCCTAAGCTGCAATTTTCTGACATAGAGGTTCAGCCATTGGTACAATGCATTTGGGAATAGGCTTTTTTGACAAGCATTTGCCAAATAAATAACACCAACTGAAAAATCAGATCAGTGTTCTTCTGTCTTTATCAAATATGTGCAATCCGTTTGGGGGAAAATAATTAAAAGTTCATGTAAAGCTACTGCTTCTGCAAAAGTTAGGCAAATTAACATTTTTACTATTCATAGGGCACATTTAACACCTATTAGGCTCTCGAAATATGACGGGAGGTGTGGAGACTTCCTTTCACATTTGGTGTAGAGAAGCTCAGGCTCGGTTTTCTGAAAACCGAGGCCACCAGAACTTAGGGGATCCGAGTAGGCTTGCGAGCCAACTCTGTACTTTTGCATGTGTTCGGATCTGAATCGAGGAGATCCAGAGCCATTGCTCACACAGAAACAGGAGGGGTAGCAATGTTCTTGTCACTCTCCAGTGACATTGCTCAGTGCCATTGCTCATACAGAAAAAGGAGGAGTAGCAGTGTTCTTGTCACTTGACAAAAATTGACTGCAAATGACTGGAAATTAATGTTATTGATAATAATAATGTAGGAACAAAAAAAGAGCCAAATTATGTGATTTTAGAAAAAAAATAGGAATCCAAAACCAAAACACACGAGGGTGGTTTTGCCAAAACCAAAACACAAAGTTAATCCAGAACCAAAACCAAAACACGGGGGTCAGTGAACATTTCTAATTTGGTGCACCCTGTTAACCAACCTTTGGCATCAAGGGTCTGAGCTGCTCACCAAAATCCTGGACTTTGAAATCATCCCTGACCATATGGTCATGTTACTCTGCCCCTCGTAGGCAGATTGCCAAAGACTGGAAGTCCTCCCACCCTCCTGGCCTTCAGGCGGTTGTCTCCTGGGTTTAGTACATAGTAACAATGGAATACATTACAAGCCTCCTTGGGGACTGGATTACTAAATTCCACAAAGTATGGGACCCCTGGTATACTTTCCCCAATCCCCACTACCTAGCACTCAATAACTTTCTATTCTCTTAGTTTCTTTTCCGATGCCTGAGAGGGGCTATGAGGGTCACGTCCCTTCCAGGCTGCTCCTTCACTTTTTCCCTCTTTTCTCTCTCTTCCTCCTTCTCCCTCGTGGGGATCCAGCTTCCCCTCCCTTCCCTTCTCTTACTGGTGCCCTGTCTCACCTTCCCTCCTTCCTTATCCCACTTTTTCCCTCCTCAAAATAGAAAACCCCAACAACATGTAGCCTTTGGAGGGCTCAACCCAGGAATTCTTAGGGTAGCTTAGGTCAAAATCAACAATTACTTGTAGGAGCACACATGTCACAAACTATATGGATGACCTTTTTACCTCCTTTACTCTAGTTTTATGTTGCTTTTGGATATGTATGCTCCCTATCTGTAAAGCCTAACTGATTCCTATTTCTTTTCTCTACCCTCATATCTCATGTTATTGTTAAAAATAAAATTATTTTAGGTATGGTGGGAGGCAAGACTCGGTTTGTGCTAAGTGTGACAATCTTCAGGGCACTTTCTGGCATTTAATCTAGGAGTGCCCCAAAATGTCTGCACTCTGGAGTAAAGTCATGGGATGTATACTAAGAATGGAAGTAGATTTACTTCCAATACATCTGGTAATGTTCGGGAATTTAGACTGTAAAGTCCAATGGGGCAGGGACTGATGTGAGTGAGTTCTCTGTACAGCACTGCGGAAATAGCGGTGCTATATAAATAAATGATGATGATGATGATGATGAAGAATGTGCCTTTTTGGGTTTGACTTAAAGAGAAAAATGCATTAACCTCGACAGACAATTTATATCTAACCTGTCCATGCTGGCTAAGATTAGCATTGCCCAAAATTGGATGGCTGCTGAAAAATTGAGAATGGTTTAGTTTAGTAAAGGAAACGGTTGGTCATGAAAGGTTCATGTAGTAATACAAGTTGTAACGTGTTGGATACATCTGAAAAAAATTGGCATCTTGTCTACTACGTATGCAGTGGAAATGTTTCTGTTTTCTAACCAGCAGAAATATACAGGACACTTGTACGTTGCCCATGTGTGGGTTAAAGTTTATTTGTTTATATCTACAACAAAAATAAGAAAATCCTTTTGATTTAAATAAAAAAAATAAAAAAAAATTAAATATGTGCAATCCCCAGAAACAGCCAAAACACCCCATAGACCGCATTCCAGTTCTGACAGCTTTGCCAAGAATTATGCAAAAAGGGATAATAATATTTTGTTTCCGACCTGCGATACAGCTGTCTCTACCTTAATATCTATCATGTTATATTAATCTATGTGTCTATTAACGAAGTGATTCTCAACTCAATGTCCTCCTATGAGAACAGGTCAATCAATCAGTGGAGGAGTCGTTAAGACACAATCACCTGTGCTGATGAAAGAAACACCTGTGTGCATTTGGGATTGGAGACGACCGGACGAAATCCTATTACTACAAGGAGACGTTTTGCAGCTAAGCCACCTGCATTTTACAGTATCTAAGACGCTGCCAAAAGCCACACAAGACACTGAACTTGACTCAAACACCTAAATTTAACAAGCAGTTATACAGTATTTATTCTAATTTCTCAATGAGCTGGTCCACATGTGCAAACTTTATATTACCATATAAAAAAATAGTTTAAGTTAATACATGTAGATTTTTTGAATGACCTTATGGGTGTCTCGGATGCAAGGAGCTGGGCGGATGAGAGATGCTACTTGCTGTGTTGTGTGTGTACCCTCTGCCCAACAGCTAATTTTAATATTGCTGTACTATTAATATCACATTTTTCAAAACTGTGTGAGAGATGTATATTAAGTACATGTTGGTAGGATACAGACTCTAACAGTCATTTACAAAACAGAAACGTGTGTTGCCTCCTTTTTTTTTTTGCACCAATAAAAAATTCTCCGGCATTTCAAGGTGTACATCCACTGTCCAGTCATTGGAAACACCACTGTAAAAGGGGAATGGCCTTAATTTGCCGACCAATCCACATCCATTGTATATTATATATATATGGAAAAAAGTACATTCTGCATTTTCCTCTCGGGTTAATTTCACTTTGTCAGTCAGGATCTGTGTGTGTGTATTGGACTGAGACGTCTGCTAGATATCATGGAATGTGTCATAACCAGCACTATGATTGGCAGATAGCTCTTACAATTCACCAATCACACTGTCTGGAGGTCCCAACACATTGATTGGCGATATGGCTTGCCTTATCCACCAATCACAGTGCAAGGAACTGTCTTCTTTGATTTGGTGGGTTGAACTGTATAGCCACAAGAGATATGGGAGAATCTATGTTGGAGAGGCACCAAGAATTTTGGGGTCTGCATTGTAAAGCCGTACAGTGGTTTCTGATTTATGCCATATATCCCGTTTGCCAGGTCCCTTTACAGGTTTATCAGACAATGGGCCCCTTAGTCTTGAACCAAGCTTAAAAACCTGAAAGATCTAAAGTGGCCTTAACTCTAGTTTGGAAGTCACCATTGTTTTCCTTGTTTCTGAACATTTTAACGCACCATTAAGTATATGCTAAAAGGTTTCTCCTGTAACTCTTACTAAATACATACGCTTTATCATTTTTTCTTCCTTCTGTGCTTTTCAGTCATGTATTTCTATAACAAGATGCTTACTATCTTGTTGTGCTTAGATATGACACAAAGTTGGACTATGAATAAGGCTGTGTTTAATGCAAAGAGCATAGCAGACATTTGTTGTATCTGAGGAAAATAAGATTCACAATCCTGAGAGTCATCATGGTTCGCACACCTTGCCGCACATGAGGTAACCGCGTCAATGCGTAGCAGAGAAAGATACTGTGATGGTGCAAATTGCGACACCAGGGCCTCCCCTGCGAGGCCTGATGAACTGCATCATCAGGACCTCCCCCTTATAGGAGGTCCAAAGGGTAGGCAAGTATGCATTATTCACATGAAGTGTTCCATAACAACAAGTTATCACTCTAGAAATATCATATCCAGTGGCCTCTTCAATACCCAATACCAGAACCCAGTCCATGTAAATCCCCACCACACAAGGCTAACGTGCAGGATGGGACTAAATTAGTATTCAGAATGCACACTATTTATAATGATTTGATTTGCTCTAACCACTAGATATTTCTTTTCTAGCAGTTCAATGTTTTCCTCTTTGCTATAATTGGGAGAAGCGGCTCGTTACAGGATTTTCATAACGATGTCTCTGACACGGCGTTAACATCTAGAAAATCCTCAGGAAATTTACAGCTGAATAGAGCTTTCAGTCATCTCTAACATCTGCAGGAAGCACGGATCCTGATCAAAACATATCTTTAGCTTTTATACTGCCATTAAATCATTTTCCTCTTTTCATCTACCATGGATGGTTTTGAAAGGTACAGAATCGTCTCCATCACTCAAAATTGAATAACAACATCTGCTTGACAAATAGTGCTATAGAGAAGGAAAACATATCATTCATATGGCAGTTTATCATTTCTTGCTCCTGGTAGTATTTTCTTTTCTTTCAGATATGTAAAATAGTAGTGTGGTGTATGTATAGCATTAACTGATTTATTTTATTAGCCCGCAGAATGTTATTTTACAGAACCAGCATTTAAAAGAGATAAAGCGGCTTATAACCTACAGCGTAAACATATACACACACAGGCAGTTTCCACAATTATTTAAAGGATATTTCACCTTTAGACAACTTCATGTTATCATCTGGATTCCCTTAGATACAACACAAAACTGCTTTGTGGTTACAACTGCTGCACTGTTGATACAGAGTCGAGTTGTGTTGTATTCAGATGAAATAATTCTGCCCAACTGTTATAACGACTTTGGTGAAATAGAATACCAAAGGAAAGAAAGATAAAGCGTGTGGTAAGTGACAGGAAAGCATATACAAACCATGACAGTCGTCATACTGTGGAAAAGCCCCTTTAACTTAGCAAGAGAAAATCTGGTACAATATTATTATTATTATCATCATTTATTTGTTAGGCGCCACAAGACTTCCGCAGCGCCGCACACAGTACAAACAGTAGACTATACAGGGTGAAACAGTACAGAACAATAAACACAAAGTACCAATACTTCAGAAACTCCAGGCAGGTTAATGCAATAAACACGGAGCGGAAGAACAGGTGAGGAGACAGGAGGGAAGAGGGCCCTGTTCATGCGAGCTTACATCCTAAGGGAGGGTAAACAGACCAGGCACAAGAGGAGCCAGTTGAGGGAATGGGAGAGGGGGGAGAATGAGCGGAGGAGATAGGGGTTAAGTGGACGGGTGGTAGGCTTTGAGGAAGAGGTGAGTTTTGAGTGCATGTTTGAAGGAGCACAGAGTAGGAGAGAGACGGATGGAGCAAGGGAGGTCATTCCAGTGAAGGGGGGCCGCACGGGAAAAGTCTTGGATTCTGGAGTGGGAAGAGGTGATCAGAGTGGAGGAGAGTATGTTATTATACATATCATCTGTCATATATAAAACAACTGCGAGTCACAGCATGCATTGCTTTCATTAAGGATCACAAATTCAATATATCAATGATTGGAATAACACAACCTATATTTTTTCTCATCATATTTGCAGTCCTGCAAACCGTAGTATTAACAGCGAACAATTAGGTGGCACAGTGTTTGTCAAAAAAGTATAACTAAAACAATACGTTTAAATTACAAACACAAAAAAACGTGGCCTTGCACTATATTTTTGGTGCAAGCGTGTCTAATTGCCACCCTGCGTATTCCAAGGTGCCCAGTCATTTCTGGATCTTTGGAAACACCCCTTTAAAAGTGCCTTCATTTATAGGTCTGTAAATGTACGCCCTTTACTTTTATATGTAGAGGGTCTAATGCTGTCGACTTTCTGAATATTGACCAAACGAGTGTCTAGCCATCGACCACAGTCTGTCCCGTCATCCTGTTGTGAGGCCACAGGTCAGGAAGTAGGTATCTCCAGTTCATTGCTGCTCTGCAAAGCAGTGGCAGATACGCGGCAATGACAGGGTGTTAGGAGTGAAGGTGAGGGGGCAAGGTGTTGGTTAGCGCTTCAATAGTGCTAGACACGCCTCTGCATGTGGCCGTGTCCCCATCATGTCATGCCCACAACACCATTGCGACATGACAATGCCAGCTGCCTCGATTTCCAAGTTGGGAGGTATGTTATATTATACATATCATCTGTCATATATAAAACAACTGCGAGTCACAGCGTTTCATTCAGGATCACAAATTCAATATATCAATGATTGGAATAACAGCAGACCCCCTGAAAAGTCCTTACATCCAGGCAACAAAATTAAAAACAAGATACTGCAGATATCCTGGAAAGTACAATTAACAAAAAGGCATTTCTCGGAACAGAGAGTCCTCCCCGACACAAGCACATAGCCAGTCTATAAAATAATGCCCTACTGTAGAGAGTACTGTAACATGCTGTCAATTTAAAAATGAGGCATAGTAATATATAATCTATTTTTTCTAATGTACTTCTCCTTTATAGATAAGATGCATGCCTATTAGAGATGCTAGAAACGTCTGTGTTTTGATTACCCAAACGATTTGAAAATTCCTTGGGATTTCTTAAATTTTAGAACCATTGAAAAACTGAAAGGTCTGCAAATGGCAAACTTCGGACACAATAGTGTTTGAGGTCTGGTTTAAATAATAAATGTTGAAACACTGTTTATTAATGAAATATATTATTTAAATAGTGTTGTTTTTACCCGAACAGCAAATGTGAGCCAAAACTTACCATGGTTCAAATAAGGACCTATAGTCAATTTTGGTGGAAAAAAAATGCTGAACCGGTTCAGAAGTCTCCGAGCATCTATACTACCTTTAGATGTTGTCAGTTTGAAAAAACAGTGAAGTTGGATTTAGAGTCTGTGTTCTATCTTCCCCTGTGGTGTACTGCCTGAAGTTTAGTCCTAGTACACCACAACTTGTCCCATTCTGAGTAACACGTCATTCCGGAGTCAGCAACAGGGCTACAAAGGCAATGTGGGGCCTTTGTGAGGAGGTGGATAGGCTGTAGAAGTCTAACATACAAGAAACACTACGGAGTTTGGTCTTTCATTTATATATTTAAAATGTTTGCCCTTTTTGTTCATTTCTATTTTGACCCATAATTCCGGGTACAACACACCTCTTCATGGTTCCATCCGACCAACCCTACATACCACTAATGTAATGCCCACTGGCTGATAGGTTCCATTTGGGGGTCCGTAATCAGGACAGCCCTAAGAAAATCAGTACTATTGGGAGATATGGATACAATGACGTCACATTGGGGAGAGACATTAGGGGTGTCTATGAAGATAGCCCTGGAGCTCTCCAACATGTATTCCTAATCAGTGAAAGATCATTTGTAATCCGTGCTGTACCCCAAGCGCAGTGATTAATACCACATTCATGTAAAATTGCAAATATTCTATTCATTTAAGGGACATAACTGCAAGTAGAGATAATGGAAATAGATTCACAAGTAAAAAAATTAATATATTCACCAGAATCAATGTAAAATGTTTAATATATTATTTCTGACAGTTGTACTCAATGAAATGTTATGCAGGGGCCGGGCAGATGCTGCAAACCTTCCCTTCCATTGTTTTCTGCCTTGGAAATAAAAGGCTTTATGTTTTATCAGCTCATAAACTGGCTGTTAAAATGACCATGTTTTGTTTACTGCTACAGCTGCTTGATTACCAGAAAAAAAATGAAGCCAAGCGACATGAAGCTGCAGAGAGAATGTTATTAGTCTGCATCGGGTTATTTATGAAATGATAGATGGATTGGGAGATCCCAGTTGATTATTATTTTGCATGTGTTTACTTGAACATTTCACACTCATTTGTGAGTCAACCTGTCCTGCTGAAATATATCTGCATTTAATGGAAGTCTTGGAGGCAATCAAGTGTCACTACTAAATAGCTGCTACTGTATAGAAAGGAAAGGCACATTAGAAATACATTATAGTGTTTCTCCATGTCCCCATTGTAGAACATTGTCTATCACAGTATAGCATTTAAGTGCATAGATGGTAGAAGAGAATGGGGGAGCCTGAGCAAGAGGGAACCCGGAAACTCAAATGGCAGAAGTGTAGAATTCAGAAGGCTTCAGTGGATATGCGTTGGCCTGGCAATATTCAGGCGACCCTTTGCGTATTGACCAGTATTGTCAGAACCTCACACTGCCAGGCACATGGGCTACTCCAGTGATGGTTACCCCATTGCTTACACATAAAAGAGTTGCAAGATATGCCATCTACTGCATACTTGCCTACTGTCCTGGGAGACTAACGCGCTTCTTGTGAAATTAATGAGCAGTGATGATGCGACTTGCTTTGGTTTATGTCATCTTGGCCCTGCCACAGCTAATGGGGCATGATGTGGCAAATCGCATCATCATGGAGCCCACGTTTGCCCCTTAGTAGTCCTCTCCTCTGGAATCTCCCGCAGATGAGGTCCCAAACGTCGGTAAGTACGGTCTACAGTATAACAACTGTGTATGTGGCAAGAAGACACCTGGCGGACCACCTCATATAACTTGCTATCTATTTTTATTGCCCCTACATAGAGATGATTGGAGCAAGGATTTAATAAACAGCTAGAAACCTAAATGAACACAAACAGCAAAACATAGGTAAATCTGGAAAACCTGAATAATAAGCCAGTCGGCACGGCCTTCTAGGCTCATGTCTTAAAATGTCCATAAGTCTTTATCCTGACATATTTTAAAGAGCATATATGTAGTAAACGCCATACAAGCAAACACATAACATTCTCTATCAACTATCTCTTTTTTCGATGAATACTCCCATTATTGTTTGGGCAAATAGGATAGATAGCTTATCTGTGTGGGGGCGCAATCAACACAAAAAGAGAGTGCACTTTGGCCATTTATGGGTGTGGTTAGGTGGATTTGAGACCAGGACTATTTGTCCCTATTGTGGGGAGATGGGGAGGAAGGGGGATATGAAATAATAACACATTTATGTTAACAAATATTCCAGAATATGAACACAATCGTTTAATATTCTAATGCTATTTAAATCCCATTAGCAGTATGCTACCAATGTCATTTAAATTTAGAAATATCTCATTGACATATTATACTGTGATTAAGTGCTAGTCCAAGGTGCCGACTTTTATTTTTTTATTTTGTTTATCGTGCCGTATTCCATATGGAAAGCAAGCGAAGGAAAGCGTACAAGACTGGCTGCTGGCTGGCAGATCATTGGATTCTATGTTCAAACACACGTGTTATTCACAAGGGGAGCGGTGTTAAACATTTGTGTTAAGCCCTGATCGAAGCTCATGTAAACGTAATATATACAATTGTGAACAAAATATAAAGCTTCTAAAAACTCCCTTTTGATTAAGCACTTTCTCATTTTTTCCTAATAACTGCAAGGGGCAAAAAAAAAAAAAAAAAAAAACAGCAGTATTACTCTGTACTTTTAGCAAGAGGCTAAAAATATTTATGTGAACTTAAACAGAGAAAATCACTGAGCATCTTTTAATTTATGAGGTTGATGCTAAAACATGCACGCCAAAATATCTGGGTCTTTTTTATTTATTCTCAAAACGAATTAGAATTTTGTCATCTATGCTGTCAAATTAAAACATTTTTTTGTGCTTAGCAGAATAAAAGCCATGGTTACTCTGCATTAATTATATCCACTGCTGGGGTGTGCACACATACTGATACATTAAAAACATGGCAGCCGTCCAAACAGTACCAGCAGCCAAGAAGCTAAAACCCTGCACTGTAACACAAGAAATAATCACAGTTTATGAATATATTCACATTTCATTATGCGTTATTTCTGTACACATTTTCAAAAGTAAAGTTCTATTTCATTGTGGGTTCATAAATGAAACAACCCCCCCATTTCAAAGTTTGATAGCATTTAGTAATGCCAAATTACCATTTTCATCCATACATTTATGCATACTTGCCAACTCTCCCTGAATGTCAGGGAGACTCCCTGAAATAGGGGTGATCTCCCTCACTCCCTGAAGAGTATGGCATTCTCCCTGATGTTGAGCCAGTACAAGACGTAGTTGGCTTCGCCATCTGTGACATGATGACACAGTACAGAAATTGTGTCCTATGTCCATGATGCCTATGGAGGTGGCCATTTTCATGGAGACCAAGATTTAATCAAAGACTGACAGGCAAGAGAACATGACTTCAGTAATGGAGACAGAAATGTAAAAGACACTTTAGTCTCTAGAGATTCATTAGCTGTTTTTCTGTAACGCATAGTTGTTTACTCTGCCGGAATGTCTGGGAGACTCCCACATTTCTGGGAGACCTCCCAGGCTCCCGAGAGAGCAGGGCAACCTCCCGGTTCTCGCACCCGCAATACATAAGTGTTGAGGGCGGGGCTTAATTACGCAAATATTGTGTCCTCTTAGTCCCGGCCCCTGCTGTAAATGGCCAAAATTGTGATAATCGTTTAGGGGGCGGAGCCAAAATGATCCAATTTGTCAAGCCCTGCCCCTGCACGCCCACCTCCCCCTGGATCTCCCTGAAGCCAACGAGGAAAAGTTGACAAGTATGCATTTATGATACAATAAACACATTTATTTGAGTTTGTTGCACCAAGAATGCATCCAATATTAGATCAAAGTTTTGACAATATTAAGCTATTTTCTAGAAAGAAGGTTATTTTCAGTGGTAAGATCAAATGGGAATAAAATAATATTCTTTATGGTCAATTATAAGATTTTTCTTCATTTTGGCTGAGAATCTATTCCTTACTTTCAATTGAGTGAACTGCAAGATCTTTAGCAGTTACTAATCCAGACTGAAACAAATTTGTTAGATAAAGTATGGATTTGAAAATAGTCAAACATTTAAATAAAAATAATTTGCAGGGGCACTTTGTTGCTGAGCCTGTGGATCTAAGCACGTCACATATGATGGTGTCTCTGCAGGCCTTGAAGCATTACAATTCCCATCATGTCATGTTGACTTCATTTTCTTGCATTTTACACGTGTCTCTTCAAAAGATATCAACTAATAAAGCTTATAGAACAACAACTGCAGGAATGACATCTAACATGCAGATAACGTATAGTGGGTCACATATTGGGGCTTTCTCTGGAATTAGGGACAGCTGTCACCTATACACAGATAGATAGATAGATAGATAGATAGATAGATAGATAGATAGATAGATAGATAGATAGATATATAGATAGATAGATAGGTAGATAGGTAGAAAGGTAGGTAGATAGGTAGATAGATAGATAGAAGTAGTACGAGGCTTAGTGGTTAGCACTTCTGCCTCACAGCACTGGGGTCATCAGTTTGATTCCCGACCATATGTGTGTGGTTTGTATGTTCTCCCCGTGTTTGCGTGGATGGGTTTCCATCGGGCGCTCCGGTTTCCTCCCACAATCTGAATATTAGTAGGTAAATTGGCTGCTATTAAATTGACCTTAGTCTCTCTGTCTCTGTATGTTAGGGAATTTAGACTGTAAGCTCCAATGTGGCAAGGACTGATGTTAATGAGTTCTCTATACAGTGCTGCGGAATTAGTGGCGCTATATAAATAAATTACAATAGATACATACAGTATATATAGATAAATATATACATACAGTGGTCAAAGTGGGAATTTAGAAGTGGCGATATGAAAAATATAAGTGATTGGAGAGAGATAAATATATATATATATAAATATACACATATACACACATATATATAATTGGCTTGCAGTAAAAAGTAGATTTTTTTTATTACTGAACAAAAGTATTCCAGATACTGCCAAGAGAAATTTAGAAAAACGAAAATATAGAATCCAGATTGGCAGCAGTCCAGACTGAATGGAACAGTAACATACAGCTTTCTGCCAAGTTCAGACATGCTACGCTGAGACATAGTGGTTAAGTATCTCCCCAGGTTTAATGCTACATAAAACACAGTATCGACACCTCATAAAGCTTTACAATTAAGGCCCCATGTGCTATGATTTTCTCCAGTTTAATCCTTTTTCTCCTAGCAGTCAGGAAATGGACAGTATGTGAGGGAAAAGGACAAATGTAATGTTTCATTATAAATACCTCTTTGTGAGACGTAAAGGTATTTCTCACTAGAGAGAGAAGTAGAGACAAGTGCAGTGTTATAAGATACAGCAAGACTCCTACCATTGGCTCCTGTCTTTATTTACAAGATATAATACGACCTAAAGCAGACAAACTTCCACGGCTCACACCATCCCACTGGAGAACTTAATAGCTCAATAGACATCCGGTATAGAATACACATCAGGCAGCAAGAATCGCCAATGTTGTCTCATAGCGGATATATTCTTGTAATAGAGAAATATATTATGAATAACGTGACTTTGGTCACATTCGTACTTACTTCTATGCACTTGTGAAATGAGATTTTCATTATTTTGCAATAAAGACTTTCAATTAATTTAAAGGAATTTACACAGGAACTAAATCTGGCTCCAAAATATTATAGCACATAAACTGTACCTCTGTTGGGTAACATTCATAAATGGGCTGCCTTAGAGCACTGGGGTCATGAGTTAAATTCCTGCCCAGGACCTCATCTGTGTGGAGTTTGTATGATCTCCCCATGTTTGCGTGGGTTTCCTCCCACACTCCAAAAACATACTGGTAGGTTAATTGGCTACTGACAAAAGGTATATGTGTGTGCCTGTCTGTGTATGTAAGGGAATTTAGACTGTAAGCTCCAATGGGGCATGGACTGATGTGAATGACAATTAGTCTCTGTACAGCGCTGCGGAAATGGTGGCGCTATATAAATAAAAGGTGATGATGATGGGCTTCATGCTATGCTTCCAACTTTGTGGAAACAGTTTGGGGAAGGACCTTTTCTATTCCAACCTGACTGTGTCCCAGTGTACAAATCAAGGACTACAAAAACACTACAAAAACATGGCTTGATGAGTTCGGTGCAGAATAACTTGACTGGCCCGCACAGAGCCCTGATCTCAATCCCATTGAACACCATTGGGATGAACTGGAACGAAGATTGCGAGCCAGGCCTCTCGTCCAACATCGGTGCCTGACCTCATAAATGCTCTACGGAATGAATGGGTACAGTTTCCCACAGAAACACTCCAACATCTTGTGGAAAGCCTTCCAAGCTGAGTGGACGCTGTTATCGCTGCAAATGGGGGACCAACTCCATAAAGTATATGTATTTGAATACAATGTCATTACAGTCCCTGTTGGTGTAATGGTCAAGCGTCCGAATACTTCTGTCCATTTAGAGTATATGCTAAAACTCATAGTGAACAATCAGATTCTATACGTTATTTTACACAATCTAAACAATTACCGGCTGCTCTGCGTTACAGCACATACAGAATGTGCTCATAGCACAGTTTTATTAAACAGGCTGCAACAGTCATGTTATATTACTTGTGCATTATTTTTTTTAGTCTAGATTCTTTGTTTGAAAATGCTAATATTTTATTTTCGGGGTTTATTAACAATAAAACGGGAGGCGAAAACTCATGGGAAAAATAAATAAATCATATATTAGAGACGATCATGAAGTAGCAACAAACATATACGATGGTACTGAGCGGAGACATTACCAATAACACAATCTGTGGGGAATCCACAGGCAGAACAGTAAAGCAGATTTGAGTTATCTGCTGGTCATATCCAATTGTAGGCTGAGTTTCAATGTCCCTCTTGATTTGAATTTTCTTTGCTGCAACACAATATAAATATATAACTAAGGGAATTTTAAAGATAATATGGTGAATGTCTTGTTTTACTAAATAATAGGATCTGAAGACCACCGCAAGACATATACCTGGCCGAGATTACACATATTTCTCATAGGTTATCGCAGTCAACAGCATTAGTAGTTAGTAGGTTTTACATTATATATCATGGCATGTTGATAGACAGTATATCATATCAGTTATGTCGAAGTTAATTATATCTCAAAACCATGTTATGTTGATCTGTTATTGATTAGAAAGGAGCTACTCCTGATAACTGGTGAGGAACGGTTCTGTATAATATACTGTAGTGCACCAGTTAATTTCATACAGTGAAGGAAGCGTTTAATGAACGCAGCCAATCGTCTTAAGAATGGAGCCTATCAGTTCACAAGAAGGTATTAACATCATTGTGGAACTCTGTTCCTCATGATGACAATAGATCAGTGAATTAATAAACTTTCTTATAAATTTGGCTTTGACAACAAGAGGTAGATTAGATTACGGACATATTTTAATTGATATTTTTATGTCAAACATGATCCATTGGTCATGATTAATTAACCATGGATATGATGTTCTCTCAATCATTTTACACTTATTTTGGGTACAGATGGTCCTTTTCCACACAACGGAAGTCCTTTTAATTGATGGCACAGCCTAGTGTTCCACATACAATGTACTTGTATAATATTAAGAATTTACATGAAAGATAGAAAATTAGAATTTAATTTGAAAGATCCCTTGTGACCCTTGTTAATTAGGAATGTTTATGCTACATGAATAACAATGGTTTGAAGAAACAGATTCCTTTGATTACTTAATTGTATTGACACAAAATGGGAAACACATTGTGGCTTTATTGACTGAGTAATGAGAGGTTGGTGACTATGTTCTATAACAAATGGGGGTATATTTAATGCAGGTGGGCCACTGTAAGACTGCACGGACTAACATTCTATCTTATGATAGTTCTCATATTTGAATGTTTGCATTTATTAGAAAAAAAGCAACAACACCAATACCGTATAATGTTGTGAACAAAATGTTGAGTCTGAGGAGTATTTAAGAAGCAACACTTACCTACCAGTTATTAAATATTCAAAGCTGCCATGATCTATTAATGACATTTGTGTAGGCTTTTATCAGAGGATCTTAACTCACTCAGTGAGGAAGTGGTAGGAAGCTGCTCTTTCTGTATTTTGGACAATCTCATTAATTAAATATGTAATAGAGTGCGTAAGTACCAGAGATCACATCGACAAGGATTGTGAGTTCTAGCACCTGTAGATTAAAGTTGACCATTTAGGATCACTTTTCAGTTTGGCCAAACATGTGATCACAGACTCCTACTGACTGGTCCTCTTCTGACCACATTTTCCAGCATACCCATAATAATCTGACCGTTTACTATAAGGCATTGTGACTGTTCTGGTACTGAAATATTGAGCTAGTTGACATATATAGCCAGTGATATTGCATCAGATTGGACGGCTTTAAGTTGTTTCTTACCTGTACTATTATAAATGAAGCTATGACACTATATAGAGCTGTGTAAAAACATACAGGAGTAAAAAGGAATCTACATTTCATGTTCTCACCACCGTAAGTAGCTGTTATATTAATTAGCCTGAGGAAATGTTCACATTGCTTAAGCAAAATCACCTTAAATGCCAATTAAAGTAATCCCATTTGCTTTTGTTTACTTTAAAGAGTGTGTTAATGTCATGTTTGAGGGTATTATAATCCTATGATTTCAGTGCTGTATGTGCTTGTATTCAAAACCATGGTTTTTATTAGCCCAAAATGAACATGATTGATTTAGGCTGCTGTTTTAAGCTGCTTGAAAGTGAATTAGCATTCAGGGTCATTTGGATCATTGACAACTAATTTGTCCAAGTTACATTGCAGTTTTATGATGTGGGCTACTGGCAACTAAGTGCTTATCAACTAAACTCATTTTGCTTCTAGCTCAGAGATCTCAGCCAGCTCCCTGAAGGTAGTTTGGCCCACACTGCACACAGCTGCTCAAAGGTTTCAGTTATAATACCATTTGTCTCCTGATTTACTGCTATTGTTCGAAAAAATCCAAAATGTGTTAAATGTTTTGGTTTCAAGCAGCAGTCAAAACAGCTTCATTACACAGTGTCTGGGGCGTAATAAAAAAAAAACCTAAAGTAATTCCAAAATCCGGTCAATAATTAGCATTTAGGAAGGAAACAGGACAGCGAATTGAAATCCATGAAAAAAATGAACAGATTTTGATTTCATGCTTCAAAAATGATAATGACCACACCACCGGGGATATTTCATTATGAAATCAGGTAATTAAAAAGTTACACTTTGTTTTTCCACAATGTTCTAAGCAACTAAAAGAGCACATTTCTCACTGTTGTATCTTACATGAAGTATACCCGTTGACTACACTCAGTGATTGCGGTTATTTTGAAGGCTGGAACAATTGGTCATGAGAATAAGGTGACATCAGTGAAGCAGGATGGACAATGTCACCGGTTCCTAGTAAATCTTATGTTTATTAATTCAACCCATAGAACCGTTCAAAAAACAAAATCTGTGATTCTGGGAATAACTGGGTTTCCCAGCATTGTTAAGGTTAGCAGTGAAGTATGAATCAAACAGTTATTCAATGCAGCACTACCTGGCTCATTTTTGTATCTGGTTGCACGAAAGGATAGGACATAACTAGATAATTGGGAGAAGACTTGAGGGTATCAGATTTGTACCTGCAGGATTACAATTGTAACTTGTTCTGGGGACCATCTGAGTTGTCTTATCAAATGCTTGAGTGGGACACAGATGTTTGGATTTGGATATTAATGGGTAGCTCCAAGGTAAATTGATCCTTTGCCTGCTCTATCGGTTAGTTCAGACTTGACCAGGAATTTAACACAGGACACACAAGAAGTTGGTTAATAGGGTGCACATGAGCTCTCTAATTAAACTATATGTTGAGATGTCATGGAACATAGGTAATAAGTCTCTCCATACTCATATGGAGGATAGATAGATCCTAGTATAAATAACTATCTAGCCTGCAGGTTCTTGATAATCATAATGAAGGTGAAGTTACTTGCTCTATCAAAATAGATAATATGGGGAGTGATTTGCTGTCACCCTCCTAAGTGCTCCAAACTAACGTTGGGTTTAATTGAGCAATGTGCCTTGGTATATAATCCCTATTAATCGTCAGGAGTCGGCAGGTGCATCCAGCAAGACGCTGACACGCGTTTCGCTTGCGTGTGTTTATTCAAAGGAAAGCTGAAAGACTTTTGACAGTTCTTAAATACTGTCAGTGTGGGGCAGCGGAGTGACGGGTGGTCCATAGGTCAATCCGAACTAGTGATTTTCATTATGATTGACGACAACATCAGCCAATCAGAGATGGTTTATCCTTTAGCTCTGCCTATCAGGCTTACTCATTGGTCAGAAATCGTCACAACTTAAATCAATAAAGGGACCATTTAAACATCAATTATTAGAACATATTGGAATGCCGAAAAAGATACCAAAAAAATTAAAACTAACTACAGTCGCTAGACATTTCTTAAAGGCACATAATAGCAATCCAAAATATTTAACAGCTTTTAGAATGGAAAAAATAAATCTTGGTGTTAGAGGTGGTAATATTAAACAGGTATCATTGAAACAAGAAGCAAAGATGATCTTCTTGATGGGAACGAAACATCCTAATGGACTTAATGAGAGTAACACCTATACAGTTTTTCTTTAAATGATCATGTCTGGAAATATCAAAAAGGATTGGACCATGGAATAGGGACAAATGATCCATTAAACCCAAAGTTAGTTTGGAGCACTTACGAGGTAGACAGCAAATCACTCCCCATATTATCTATTTCGATAGAGCAAGTAACTTCACCTTCATTAAGACTATCAAGAACCTGCAGGCTAGATAGTTATTTATACTAGGATCTGTCTATCCTCCATATGTGTATAGAGAGACTTCCCTATACCAGACGTGGCTTGTGGATTGCAGGCTAGGAAAATATAAAAGATAATTTTGGAGAAATTAAACTAATATATAGGAGAATATACATCCTTATAACATATACCTATGTACTAGTTTAGTACATAACGGTGTGCCTATCTTATATATGATATCCCTCATTCCAATGTGAGAAAATGGCAATCAGTGCACCCAGCTGATTTTAAACTTCACATATTGTTTGTCTTTATATGTTCAATTATTTTAGATATTTCACTGGTTAGTTTACACAATCATAATAAAAGTTAAGTTTAATTACCTATGTTCTATGACATCTCAACATATAGTTTAATTAGAGAGCTCATGTGCACCTTATTAACCAACGTCTTGTGTGTCCTATGTTATGCTCTATTGTAATCCAAGGTTGCACCACATATAGCACTACAGATAGTCTCAAAATGACAAATTAGGCCAATTTAGGTCAAACGCACTTAAAAGGGCGACAGGGTTTGTAACAGAAGTGACACATTTAAGGGTTAACATCAGGGCTGGCCTGACCAATGATAGCTCTTGTGGGAGGGTCCTGGTTTCATATAGGTGTCTGCATTTCCTGGTTTCTTCACTCTTCAGCACGAGATCCCACCCACCCACTCCTTAGTTACGGCGGTAGTATTTTTATGTTTTTAAACAATTTTCGCGGTAGGAAGGCACTGCGTTCAGCGGCTGATTAGTTGGGCGCTAGTGTTTGTTGGCCGCAGGTCACTGTCCCCTTAGAGGCTCCAGTAACTCCTTGGTCCTTCGGTGAGGAGGGTCCCCTGTCCGGCTCGGTGAGGGAGGGCAGCATGAGTTTAGAAGGGGGTCAGTCACTCTGACGCCAATTCAGCGCATGTTAGTTTTGGGATGAGATCCCACGTTTATCTGGTTACATCAGCTTGGGAGCTGTCCTGCAGTGCCCTTTCTCCGCCACCATAGGTTAGTTAAAAAGTTAACGTAATTAATAAAATATGTCCTCCATTTTTTTGCAACCTTATACATGACTCTGTGTTTTTACTTTAGATAAGTTGTTAAGTTGTAAAGGTGTTGTGAAGGTGGGGGGGACATACACGGTGAGCCCTTTATTGCTTAATAGTGAATTAGTGGGTGTGTTGCTCTTATCCACTGGTGCGAGAGGCATTCCCTTCTCCCTTTCCCACAAGATATTGACCAGGAATTTGACAGTCCCAGTGCAGTTTCCCATTGTAGTGGCCCTGGAAATTTGGTGTGAGGAATTGTGGGATTTACAAATTGTTTTCCACTTTGATAACATGGGGCTGGTTTATGTGGGTTCAACTCCTGTACGGCATTCGTTACAACCACTCATGTTGGGATTCCTTGGCACAAAGGGAATAAAGTCCTCATAGTGCAAACAAATGTCAATGTTACGATGTTGGTTGTCGGATATTTTTCCAAACAAGGTGTCGCCTTTCAACAAATAATAAAATGTGCCCGTCTATTTATCTGAGCCATCTGAAGGAGTCCAAACAGGAGAGCTTATTGCTAAACATGTTAGGTATGACAATAAACTTCTTCACTAATTCGTTGCATCCTGTCTAGCTGACATAAAAAGCCATCAGCAAATATCAATTTGGTTTTCTTCACAATGGTTGCGACCCTGACAGTTTAATTATAAACAGCCACATTTTATAGTCAATGTGCAGCATGCCATCACATTAACATGTACTGCATGCCGATTACAATGCTATAAGAGCTCCTTTACAAATAATGCGCAGTTCTTAATGCATTCAGGTCTCTCAACATCAACATAAAAGTACCAAGGTCAGATCAGTTTAGTCCATTGCACACAAAGTTACAGTAAAATAAATATTTAGAACTTGTAAAACAATACTACTTACAAGTGTACTGTTTATTATTCAGCAGTTGTTATATATTGGTTACACAATAGGCAGGGAATGTATTGTTAATATATATATATATATATATATATATATATATATATATATATATATATCTCAATAATTTCAGACAATGACAAATGGTTCAATTAAAAAATATAAGTTAATAGGAAATTGTTTTAATGAGAGATCAATGTTGTGTAACATTTAATCTCCGAAATATAAAATTGGACAACTAAGGCATTTTAGAAGATGTGTGTTCCAGATATAGATTTTTTTTTAAAAAAAACAACACTTTAATTTTAAGTGGAGTCAAATGCCCAATTCACACGTTTCATGGCACCAGTGTGCTGCATATATCGCGCTACATTGTTGTGAGATGGTCTGACATCCAAGTTTAATTTGCACTGCTCCATACACCACTAGAGTGGTCCTCTGATATTGTTTGTCTGTACGCACCAGCCAACCAGAGCAACAAAGCCCTATTGTAATTGCAGCTCAGGCCACCTCTCACACCAGGAAAAATTGATTTAAAATCTATGAAAGTATCATCTTCATCATCTATTATATTATTTATATTAATAAACAAATTCTACTTTTTACTGCAAGCCAATTTATATATACATATATATACACACACACACATATATATACACACACACATATATATATATATATATATATATATATATATCTCCAATCACTTACATTTTCCATATCGCCACTTCTAAATTCCCACTTCGACCACTGTATGTATATATTTATCTATATATACTGTATGAATCAATCAGAATTTATTTATATAGCGCCACTAATTCCGCAGCGCTGTACAGAGAACTCACTCACATCAGTCCTTGCCCCATTGGAGCTTACAATCTAAATTCCCTATCATACACACACAGACACACACACACACACACACACACACACACACACACACACACACACACGGGGAAAAAAAAAATTAGCAGCCAATTAACCTACCAGTATGTTTTTGGAGTGTGGGAGGAAACCTGGAGCATCCGGAGGAAACCCACACAAACTCCTCACAGATAAGAAGGCCATGGTCGGGAATTGAACTCATGACCCCAGTGCTGTAAGGCAGAAGTGCTAACCACGATGCCACCGTGCTGCCCCAGTATAAAATAAAAGTATAAAATTAGTAGAGATGAGCGCACTCGGATTTCTGAAATCCGAGCCCACCCGAACGTTGCCGATCCGAGTCGGATCCGAGACAGATCCGGGTATTGGCGCCAAATTCAAATCTGAAACTGAGGCTCTGACTCATAATCCCGTTGTCGGATCTCGCGATACTCGGATCCTATAAATTCCCCGCTAGTCGCCGCCATCTTCACTCGGGCATTGATCAGGGTAGAGGGAGGGTGTGTTAGGTGGTCCTCTGTCCTGGTAGATCTCGTGCTGTGCTGTTTAGTTCTGTGCTGTGCTGTGCTGTGTTCTGCAGTATCAGTCCAGTGGTGCTGTGCTCTGTCCTTCTGAGGTCATTGGTGCTGCTGGGTCCTGTGCTGTGTCCTGTTCAGTCCAGTGGTGCTGTGTCCTGTGCTCTGTGCTTCTAAGGGCATAGTTATTTCCCCAATATTCCCCTGTATTTAAAAAAATAAAAAAAAGTTATTTAAAAAAATACCAAAAACTAATTTAATATTTTTTAATTACCACAAAATTTGCACAACCAATCCTGCAGTATAAGCCCATTGGTACTGCAATATTACCAAGTTCACACATTCAGCAGTAAAAGTCCAGTGGTACTGCAATATTACAAAGTTCACACATTCTGCAGTATCAGTCCAGTGGTGCTGTGTCCTGTGCTCTGTCCTGCTGAGTTCCGTAGTGCTGCTGGGTCCTGTGCCGTGTCCTGTTCAGTTCAGTGGTGCTGTGTCCTGTGCTCTCTGCTTCTAAGGGCATAGTTATTTCCCCATTATTCCCAAGTTTTTAAAAAATAAAAAAAAATAAAAAAAAAAAATAAAAAATTAAAAAAAATATATATAATTATAACCAAATTTGCAAAACCAATCCAGCAGTATAAGTCCATTGGTACTGCAATATTACCAAGTTCACACATTCTGCAGTATCTTGTGCTACATATAATGGAGACCAAAAATTTGGAGGATAAAGTAGGGAAAGATCAAGACCCACTTCCTCCTAATGCTGAAGCTGCTGCCACTAGTCATGACATAGACGATGAAATGCCATCAACGTCGTCTTCCAAGCCCGATGCCCAATCTCGTAGTACCGGGCATGTAAAATCCAAAAACCCCAAGTTAAGAAAAAGTAGCAAAAAGAGAAACTTAAAATCATCTGAGGAGAAACGTAAAGTTGCCAATATGCCATTTACGACACGGAGTGGCAAGGAACGGCTTAGGCCCTGGCCCGTGTTCATGACTAGTGGTTCAGCTTCACCCACGGATCTTAGCCCTCCTCCTCCTCCCCCCCTACAAAAAATTGAAGAGAGTTATGCTGTCAGCAACAAAACAGCAAACAACTCTGCCTTCTAAAGAGAAATTATCACAAATCCACAAGGCGAGTCCAAGGATGTTGGTGGTTGTCAAGCCTGACCTTCCCATCACTGTACGGGAAGAGGTGGCTCGGGAGGAGGCTATTGATGATGTAGCTGGCGCTGTGGAGGAACTTGATGATGAGGATGGTGATGTGGTTATTGTAAATGAGGCACCAGGGGGGGAAACAGCTGATGTCCATGGGATGAAAAAGCCCATCGTCATGCCTGGTCAGAAGACCAAAAAATGCACCTCTTCGGTCTGGAGTTATTTTTATCCAAATCCAGACAACCAATGTATGGCCATATGTAGCTTATGTAAAGCTCAAATAAGCAGGGGTAAGGATCTTGCCCACCTAGGAACATCCTCCCTTATACGTCACCTGAATAACCTTCATAGTTCAGTGGTTAGTTCAGGAACTGGGGCTAGGACCCTCATCGGTACAGGGACACCTAAATCCCGTGGTCCAGTTGGATACACACCAGCAACACCCTCCTCGTCAACTTCCTCCACAATCTCCATCAGATTCAGTCCTGCAGCCCAAGTCAGCAGCCAGACTGAGTCCTCCTCAATACGGGATTCATCCGAGGAATCCTGCAGCGGTACGCCTACTACTGCCACTGCTGCTGTTGCTGCTGTTAGTCGGTCATCTTCCCAGAGGGGAAGTCGTAAGACCGCTAAGTCTTTCACAAAACAATTGACCGTCCAACAGTCGTTTGCCATGACCACAAAATACGATAGTAGTCACCCTATTGCAAAGCGTATAACTGCGGCTGTAACTGCAATGTTGGTGTTAGACGTGCGCCCGGTGTCCGCCATCAGTGGAGTGGGATTTAGAGGGTTGATGGAGGTATTGTGTCCCCGGTACCAAATCCCGTCGAGATTCCACTTCACTAGGCAGGCGATACCAAAAATGTACAGAGAAGTACGATCAAGTGTCCTCAGTGCTCTAAAAAATGCGGTTGTACCCACTGTCCACTTAACCACGGACATGTGGACAAGTGGTTCTGGGCAAACGAAGGACTATATGACTGTGACAGCCCACTGGGTAGATGCATCCCCTTCCGCAGCAACAGCAACAGCTGCATCAGTAGCAGCAACTACAAAATGGCTGCTCGTGCAAAGGCAGGCAACATTGTGTATTACAGGCTTTAATAAGAGGCACAACGCTGACAACATATTAGAGAAAATGAGGGAAATTATCTCCCAGTGGCTTACCCCACTTAGACTCTCATGGGGATTTGTGGTGTCAGACAATGCCAGTAACATTGTGCGGGCATTAAATATGGGCAATTTCCAGCACGTCCCATGTTTTGCCCACACCATTAATTTGGTGGTGCAGCATTACCTCAAGAGTGACAGGGGTGTGCAGGAGATGCTTGCGGTGGCGCGCAAAATTGCTGGACACTTTCGGCATTCAGCCAGTGCCTACCGCAGACTAGAGGCACATCAAAAAAGCATGAACCTGCCCTGCCATCACCTCAAACAAGAGGTTGTGACGCGCTGGAACTCCACCCTCTATACGCTGCAGAGGATGGAGGAGCAGCAAAAGGCCATTCAGGCCTACACAGCCACCTACGACATAGGCAAAGGAGTGGGGATGCGCCTCAGTCAAGCGCAGTGGAGACTGATTTCCGTGTTGTGCAAGGTTCTGCAGCCATTTGAACTTGCCACACGAGAAGTCAGTTCCGACACTGCTAGCTTGAGTCAGGTCATTCCCCTGATCAGGCTGTTGCAGAAGCAGCTGGAGAAAGTGAGGGAGGAGCTGGTAAGCCATTGCGATTACACCAAGCATGTAGCTCTTGTGGATGTAGCCCTTCGTACGCTTTGCCAGGATCCGAGGGTGGTCACTCTTTTAAAGTCAGAGGAATACATTCTGGCCACCGTGCTCGATCCTCGGTTTAAAGCGTATGTTGTGTCTCTGTTTCCGGCGGACACAAGTCTACAGCGGTGCAAAGACCTGCTGGTCAGGAGATTGTCCTCTGAAGAGGACCGTGACATGCCAACAGCTCCACCCTCATTTTCTTCCACATCTATGGCTGCGAGGAAAAAGCTCAGTTTTCCCAAAAGAGGCACTGGCGGGGATGCTGATAACATCTGGTCCGGACTGAAGGACCTGCCAACCATTGCAGACATGTCTACTCTCGCTGCATTGGATGCTCTCACAATAGAAAAAATTGTGGATGATTACTTTGCTGACACCATCCAAGTAGACATGTCAGACAGTCCATATTCTTACTGGCAGGAAAAAAAGGCAGTTTGGAAGCCCCTGTACAAACTGGCTCTATTTTACCTGAGTTGTCCCCCCTCCAGTGTGTACTCGGAAAGAGTTTTTAGTGCAGCGGGGAACCTGGTCAGTGAGTGGCGAAGGAGGTTGCTTCCTCATAACGTTGAAAAAATGATGTTTATAAAAATGAATAATCAATTCCTCAATGAAGTACAGCACTGCCCTCCAGATACTACAGAGGGACCTGTGGTTGTGGAGTCCAGCGGGGACGAATTGATAATGTGTGATGAGGAGGAAGTACACACTGTAGGGGGAGAGGAATCAGAGGTTGAGGATGAGGACGACATCTTGCCTCAGTAGAGCCTGTTTAGTCTGTACAGGGAGAGATGAATAGCTTTTTTGGTGTGGGGGCCCAAACAAACCAATCATTTCAGCCAAAGTTGTTTGGTAGGCCCTGTCGCTGAAATGATTGGTTTGTTAAAGTGTGCATGTCCTATTTCAACAACAACAGAAGGGTGGGTGTGAGGTTCCCAAGGACAATTCCATCTTGGAACTTTTTTTTTTGCATTATATGACCAATCAACAGTCGTTTGCCATGTTCAAAAAGTAAAACCAAATTTAAACAAATTCAAGAAATTAAACCGAAAGTAAAATGCCCTGTCATAATTTAAAACAAGAGGTATTGACGTGCTCTAAAACTACTGTATTGTTGTTTATATTTTATAAACACTACACTTGAAAGCTTGAGTCTTTCAATAAAAAAGTAACTGTCCATTGCACGAATATTTGCAACAGGGACAATTTTAGGGTTAAGAAAGTCAACTAATAACACTTCGACGCTGTCTGTCTTTATAAACACTACACTTGGAAGTTGGAGGAGGTATTGTGGCCCCGGCACCAAATTTACTAGCGGGGCCACTCCACTGTGCAGTCCATATTTAGGTGTATCAGATATTAAACAACGGTGACAGTTGATGCCCAATTTTTTAATTATATTGTGGCCTCGGTACCAAATTGTGTACCGGGGCCACCACACTACGCAGTCCATACCCTTTTTTGGTGGAATTCTGACCCGTGGAGGGTTTTTTAATTATATTGTGGCCTCGGTACCAAATTGTGTACCGGGGCCACCACACTACGCAGTCAAGATAGATAGATGCGTATCATAGATAAAGTACATTCAGTGGTGTGGGGCAAATTGAAAAATATTCAAAATGCACTGACATTATCAAAAACAAGAGGTTGTCACACGCTAAAACTCCAACATGTATATGATGGAGAGGATGGAGGAGCAGCCGTATGTGTAGTGTAATGCAGACCTGTTGAAGGTTTTTTATATATTTTATTGTGGTGCCCAGTGCCCACTCCTCTACGCAGTCCAGATACATTTATTGGTGCGAATCATAAAAGTTCAGGGTTTTTAATATATATTGTGGTGACCCACTCCTCTACGCAGTCCAGGTACATTTATTGGTGCGAATCATACAAGTTCAGGGTTTTTAATATATATTGTGGTGACCCACTCCTCTACGCAGTCCAGGTACATTTATTGGTGCGAATCATACAAGTTCAGGGTTTTTAATATATATTGTGGTGACCCACTCCTCTACGCAGTCCAGGTACATTTATTGGTGCGAATCATACAAGTTGATGGTTTTCTTATTATATATATTGTGGTGACCCACTCCTCTACGCAGTCCAGGTACATTTATTGGTGCGAATCATACAAGTTGATGGTTTTCTTATTATATATATTGTGGTGACCCACTCCTCTACGCAGTCCAGATACATTTATTGGTGCGAATCATAAAAGTTCAGGGTTTTTAATATATATTGTGGTGACCCACTCCTCTACGCAGTCCAGGTACATTTATTGGTGCGAATCATACAAGTTCAGGGTTTTTAATATATATTGTGGTGACCCACTCCTCTACGCAGTCCAGGTACATTTATTGGTGCGAATCATACAAGTTCAGGGTTTTTAATATATATTGTGGTGACCCACTCCTCTACGCAGTCCAGGTACATTTATTGGTGCGAATCATACAAGTTGATGGTTTTCTTATTATATATATTGTGGTGACCCACTCCTCTACGCAGTCCAGAAAGATACCTCGTTGCAACGTTTTGGACTAATAACTATATTGTGAGGTGTTCAGAATACACTGTAAATTAGTGGAAATGCTTGTTATTGAATGTTATTGAGGTTACTAATAGCATAGGAGTGAAAATAAGCCCAAAAACTTGATTTTTAAACTTTTTATGTTTTTTCCAAAAAAAATCCGAATCCAAAACCTTAAATCCGAACCGAGACCTTTCGTCAAGTGTTTTGCAAGACAAATCCGAACCCCAAAAATAATGAAAATCCGGATCCAAAACACAAAACACGAGACCTCAAAAGTCGCCGGTGCACATCCCTAAAAATTAGTAAAATTCTAAAAACTTCAAGCAAAATAAAGGGGACATATATAAGTCAATTTGCAAATAGTCTCCATTGGTTTATTTTGTAGAGAGGTTTTTGCCACATGTAAAATATACTTTCCATGAAAAATCTCATATCTAGTAAAATAAAATGTTACCGTGAGAAAAAAAACAAACAAACATGTACTGAACATTTGCCGTTATGAACAAAAAAAATCCCACTGCATTGTATTATGACTTCTAATTGCGGTGTGCATGTACATTTGGTGGTGTAAAATGTGGGAAAAAGTAATGTAAAATAATAAAAACGGACCCATTGGAACGGAGTAACAAAAAGTGTAAATTCCGGGAAAGTATAAAATCAGGCAATATAAAATGGGGGTTTGGCAGGATTGAATTTTATTGTATAAATTGGGTTAATACTGCAAGCATACTGCCATGTGTTCTATGTTTTCCTTAAGAAAATAAATAAAAGATAATTTAATCCTTAAAATAGGAAATACAACAGCAGAAGATGGAAACCGATTGGCTGGAAGCCGGGTGGTTCTTTGACTTACAAAGTGAACGTGTGCACAGGCTTGTAACTTCCTTGGCAGGAGTAAACTGAAATACAGTGACTGTCAAAATAGATCTTTAAATGAGTGAGAAGCATAGATCCCAGCACAGTAATACTTGTCAAGGAAGCAAGGGCAAGCAAGAGGCCCAGCTGGAAACCGACTTCTCCAATTTTTTGTGACCACAAATCAAGCATGTTGGGCTTCCAGCTGGAAAGTCTTTACTGGCAGTAATTGGCACCAGCTGTAGCCAAAAGACCTCTGCTTGGCATTCCTGCATTTCATCTTAACAGTCGAGACATTGATCACTATGCCTAAACTCACCCAGCTGACACTAAAAGATAAACTTCCATTAATTTGCTTGTATGCACTTGTCTGAGCCAGGCTAGCTCCTAGTGTTCCTGTTTTATATCCTTCAACGAAGTGAGAGGATTACAAGCAGGTACCTCCTCCTTCTTAATGTTAATTATTTTTAATGCTAATAATGCAGGGTAATGATTATCAGTGGGGTTGGAGGTAAGAATGCCATCAACTTGAATACTTGACATAATTGTTATTTTTTAATGGTGTCCTTTATGCATCTCCATTAACGTCCTGAAATTAGTTGCTGTGCTCCAACATGACATACAAAGGGTGTGTGTGTGTGTGTGTGTGTGTGTGTTCACACTAAATTGGAGAATAAAAAAAAACATGGAACCAGGAATTAGTTTTATATTTCAGTCATTAAAGGAGCACAATAAAATGCTATTAATATTATTCTTATAATTGCATTTGCTTTTAAATTCCCTATTAATGCAAAATGAGTGTACTAAATTGCCAAAGCACAGATATTGAATTGACAAAAATATTTCAAGAATATATATTTACCTACAAACAAGTAGAAAATATTGTCATGGTAATTCAGTACTGCATTATGAAGGCATGTACATAAATACAGTATATATCTAAAATTTCGGTTATGACTTATATTTAGACTTGCAATAAAATATAGCATCTTTAAATCCAGGCAACCTGGTCTTTTTATAAATGTGTTAATTCCCTCTACTCTTATTTTGCCAAGTAGCACAGCGTACTTGTATATGTTTTAAATTTGTGTTTTCTTAATCAGAAATGCTAGGACCCAGATATATTTTTTTCAGTTATAAACTAATGAAAAATGAATTTCTGGGGCATATTTTAAACCATTGTACCTTCTAACTGTTTCAAAACCAGAAAGTGCTATCAGCAATATTTTCAGGGCTGTGTAAATATGTTTTTGCACAATGGCTCACAATGGCCTAAGGCACTGTAAAAATAGAGGTGTCAATTTCCTTTAAATAAATCACAGAATCTGTAAGAAAAATACCTTTTGGTTTTAAATGTGGCTGAAAAAAATCTGTCTTGTGTTCTGTTCCTGTTATTGTAGGTAACACACAATTGTGGATTCAAGAAATGTGGGAGTGGATAATGGAAGTTTCAATTCTCTATTTAATAGTAACAATCAGAAAAATAATATTTCCCAGTAAACAAATAAAGCAAGAAACATCATACAAAATTATATGAACATATAATATATGATCATTTTTAACCACTTTGGATAACTATTGCACTCTATGTAAAATGATCTTAAAGAATGGGATAAAATAGAGCAATCCGATAAATCATTGTGCAGTGATCACATTCAGTAGGCATAAGGTCATTGACAGAGTGAACCAGTCAGGCAGCTCAGTACCTTAACATTCAGATGTGCACAATATGGTATCTGTTTGTGTAGCCAAATTGCCTATAGATCCGGTCATTTTACTATTAGGTTAAGTTATCAGGCTGCACCTTGTGTGGCCCACTTTATTGAGGAGTTACTCCTCACCAAAACACAAACAACCACTCCAGTCGATGCCAAATAAACATTATTCTAATTTTAGCCTCCCTCCTAAAAGCTCTTAACACTGCAAAATAACAGGGGGCAGCCACGGGCTAAATGACAACTCATGATGTTCACCAGCTGCAAGCATGATACAGCTTGCCCAAACTTCATATGGGCATACTCGATATAATTCTTAGCCAACATGTGTTGCTGGAAAGGCATGCTTGGCTTTGTAGTTCCACTCCTTAATTGGTCTCTGCTGCAGCTGGGAAACCCCCCAGACGGAGAAGTGAGTGTCTGTACACGCACTCCCCAAAGCAGCTCTATTTCCTGGCTTATATCAGACAGCGAGCAGGTGCTGCAAAAGCGTGACACGAGGCAGAGACAGTTGAAATTTTGGCAGACCACAAGCACACCTGACATGACCACAGAGAGTGAAAGTTTATTTCTTCATGGGGAAATTATATATTTATGTGTGCTGCATGCATATATATATTATCCCTGACCCACATACCTTAAATTATATTATTGAAATCAAAACTCTATATTTATAAGAAGAAGTATTTATAAGGCTAAAGGTTGTGTTTTTTTTTAAATAAAATACCATATTGATAAAATAAATGAATATATATGGTTAACAATCTCATGGACATATTATATACCGCTATACCATTACCAACCCTCCCTCCCCCCCCACCCGCCCGCTGCCACCACCATATTTTGGGTAGAGCAAGTCATTCTCCGGAATCCCACATCCTAGTGGGTGGGACGGTGGCCTCAATGACATGATTTACAGTGAATCGTAGCATTTTACAAGCCACACCGCCCCCCCCAAAAAAAGTTGGTAAGTGTAAACAATATCAAAATAAAAATTCTGATCCCTATATAATAAATATATCAAAAGCATATGCAATAGCATAATTATAAAACATAAGGCATATGCAAAGCATATTAATAAAACATATTGATATAGTCGATATGGAATAAATGTTGGCAAGCCATATGCACAACAACGGATGTTGGAGTATCGTGAGTGGGTGGGGATGGGGGCATTGTGTTATGCTGACCATCACCAATTCTTTTGAAAAAAAAAAAAGAGTTCTATGGTTCCCCATAACCTGGAGAGCCACAGGACGCCTACTGCAATACAGAATCATGTCCAGATAGTACAACATGGGAATACAATGTTTGGTACATTGTGAGACAGGCAGAATTGCCAGCTTTGGAGGACATATTAGTTTCAAGCTTGAAATAAATGTCAGAACTTAATGGGTGGAAACACTGTTTTAATAATGTTTGTACTGAAAGCTGTCAGTAAGATGAATAAATGAGACAAGCTGGGAAAGTGCATATAATACACAGAGGACATGGTCTTTTTTCATAGGTTCTAGGTTTTATTAAAAAGGTCAGTAATGAAACTCTGTGATTATATGAACAAAGCTTCAGTGACCTCTTAATACCAGTTTTTTAATGATCTTCATTTCACTCTCTGGAGAGCAATCGCTTTAAAAGTGACAGAAAGCCAATATTCTGTGTACCAATATTTGTCAAGCTGAAACATGTTGGTAAGAAGGTTTTAAAATGATGAATTTGTTTAATGGATTTATTAAATATTTCTAGAATACAAACATGTCAAACCTACCAGTCTAAAATCGACAAGGTTGCCTTTAAAATGTTTTATTGAAAGTTCTAAAACTTATTATGTAGCAGACCACACTTAGGGGCAAATCAAAGACCTGTAGAATAGACAGAACAGGAGAGTCAGTTGGATACTGGCGGAAGGCAGTAAGAACTCCATACAGACTGTGAGATGAGACCAAGTTTTAGGTGGACAGGAAACTAATGCAATCCCAATAACAATCCTCTTGCAATCAAGAGGATCATTATCAGGTATAACTAAAAGCTGGAAGACGACTGCTGATAGCAGAGGCGGAACTAGCGAGCTGTGGGCTCCGATGTAGGGAAGTGGGGAAGAGGGAACCAGAGCCCACAGCTCACTAGTTTCCTGTGCAGCGGGCCCCTTTATCTCCAGGGGCCCCGTTGCACAGCGGTAGTTCCGCCACTGGCTGATGGTCCCTACTGGTTTGTGTAAACAGTCATCTTACAATTGCATTAACTGCCGTTAAGGCCTAATGGGCAGATATTGTCTGATTTGGTCACCCACATTCATGACCAAATTGAACAATATCCATGTACTGAGTGTCGACTGGCCAATGTGTTTTGGAAGTTGTTCAAGAGGTTCAGTTAAAAAATTAGTCTATTTGCCATAGGCTTGTATTTTTCATGGGTGCCCGATGGCTGTAATGGTCCCATTCCACTCTACTCTGACCGATTCAAGCTCTGGGCATCCCTCAGGTACATGATTTGTTGCCGTATCACTTGCACCAGCTACAGGGCAGGTGTAGGTACCGAATAATAGTTGTTATGGTCACGTAAAAAAAAAATCAATTTAGTTTTACTAATAATTATATTATTAACGGGTGTTAATGTATTTAATATATACATTTTTTTTTATCTGTGCGTTCTGATGGGACTTTATATATACACATATACATATGCACAGTGTGTATTCTGCAGTATATATACATATGCACAGTGTGTATTCTGCAGTATATATACATATGCATTGTGTATATTCTGCAGTATATATATATATATATACATATGCATATGCACAGTGTGTATTCTGCAGTATATATATATATATATACATATGCACAGTGTGTGTATTCTGCAGTATATATACATATGCACAGTGTGTATTCTGCAGTATATATACATATGCACAGTGTGTATTCTGCAGTATATATACATATGCACAGTGTGTATTCTGCAGTATATATACATATGCACAGTGTGTATTCTGCAGTATATATATACACATATGCACAGTGTGTATTCTGCAGTATATATATATACATATGCACAGTGTGTATTCTGCAGTATATATATATATATATATATATATATATATACACACACATATGCACAGTGTATATTCTGCAGTATATATATATATATATATATATATATATATATATATATATATATATATATATATATACATATGCACAGTGTATATTCTGCAGTATATATATATATGCACAGTGTGTATTCTGCAGTATATATACATATGCATTGTGTATATTCTGCAGTATATATATATATATATACATATGCATATGCACAGTGTGTATTCTGCAGTATATATATATATATACATATGCACAGTGTGTGTATTCTGCAGTATATATACATATGCACAGTGTGTATTCTGCAGTATATATACATATGCACAGTGTGTATTCTGCAGTATATATACATATGCACAGTGTGTATTCTGCAGTATATATACATATGCACAGTGTGTATTCTGCAGTATATATATACACATATGCACAGTGTGTATTCTGCAGTATATATATATACATATGCACAGTGTGTATTCTGCAGTATATATATATATATATATATATATATATACACACACATATGCACAGTGTATATTCTGCAGTATATATATATATATATATATATATATATATATATACATATGCACAGTGTATATTCTGCAGTATATATATATATATATATATATATATATATATATATATATATATATATATATACATATGCACAGTGTATATTCTGCAGTATATATATATATACATATGCACAGTGTATATTCTGCAGTATATATATATATATATATATATATATATATATATATATATATATATATATATATATATATATATATATATATATATATATATATATATATATACACATATGCACAGTGCGTATTCTGCAGTATCTATACATATGCACAGTGTGTATTCTGCAGTATCTATACATATGCACAGTGTGTATTCTGCAGTATCTATACATATGCACAGTGTGTATTCTGCAGTATCTATACATATGCACAGTGTGTATTCTGCAGTATCTATACATATGCACAGTGTGTATTCTGCAGTATCTATACATATGCACAGTGTGTATTCTGCAGTATCTATACATATGCACAGTGTGTATTCTGCAGTATCTATACATATGCACAGTGTGTATTCTGCAGTATATATATATATATACATATGCACAGTGTGTATTCTGCAGTATATATATATATATATATACATATGCATATGCACAGTGTGTATTCTGCAGTATATATATATATACATATGCACAGTGTATATTCTGCAGTATATATATATATATATATATATATATATATATATATATATATATATATATATACACATATGCACAGTGTGTATTCTGCAGTATCTATACATATGCACAGTGTGTATTCTGCAGTATCTATACATATGCACAGTGTGTATTCTGCAGTATCTATACATATGCACAGTGTGTATTCTGCAGTATCTATACATATGCACAGTGTGTATTCTGCAGTATCTATACATATGCACAGTGTGTATTCTGCAGTATCTATACATATGCACAGTGTGTATTCTGCAGTATCTATACATATGCACAGTGTGTATTCTGCAGTATCTATACATATGCACAGTGTGTATTCTGCAGTATATATATATATATATATACATATGCACAGTGTGTATTCTGCAGTATATATATATATATATACATATGCATATGCACAGTGTGTATTCTGCAGTATATATATATATATATATATACATATGCACAGTGTGTGTATTCTGCAGTATATATACATATGCACAGTGTGTATTCTGCAGTATATATACATATGCACAGCGTGTATTCTGCAGTATATATACATATGCACAGTGTGTATTCTGCAGTATATATACATATGCACAGTGTGTATTCTGCAGTATATATACATATGCACAGTGTGTATTCTGCAGTATATATATACACATATGCACAGTGTGTATTCTGCAGTATATATATACACATATGCACAGTGCGTATTCTGCAGTATATAATATATATATACATATGCACAGTGTGTATTCTGCAGTATACAATATATATATACATATGCACAGTGTATATTCTGCAGTATATATATATATATATATATATATATATATATATATATACACATATGCACAGTGTATATTCTGCAGTATATATATATATACATATGCACAGTGTATATTCTGCAGTATATATATATATACATATGCACAGTGTATATTCTGCAGTATATATATATATATATATATATATATATATATATATATATATATATATATACACATATGCACAGTGCGTATTCTGCAGTATATATACATATGCACAGTGTGTATTCTGCAGTATCTATACATATGCACAGTGTGTATTCTGCAGTATCTATACATATGCACAGTGTGTATTCTGCAGTATCTATACATATGCACAGTGTGTATTCTGCAGTATCTATACATATGCAGTGTGTATTCTGCAGTATCTATACATATGCACAGTGTGTATTCTGCAGTATCTATACATATGCACAGTGTGTATTCTGCAGTATCTATACATATGCACAGTGTGTATTCTGCAGTATACTATATATACATATGCACAGTGTGTATTCTGCAGTATACTATATATACACATATGCACAGTGTGTATTCTGCAGTATACTATATATACATATGCACAGTGTGTATTCTGCAGTATACTATATATATACATATGCACAGTGCGTATTCTGCAGTATATATACATAAGCACAGTGTGTATTCTGCAGTATATATATACATATGCACAGTGTGTATTCTGCAGGTATCCTGCAGTGTGATCTGTCTGTCTGCATATGTCAAGTGCTGTAAAGACAGCACGTACTTACACCCGCATTCAACTGTAAACGTTTCTTTAGACCCTCTTGTGGTTGACTACAGGCGTACTTGGGTGCAATTTCCAACAAATTTAAAAAAAACACAAATTTCGATCACTTTTTGAGTTCCTTAATGAATCAGGCCCTGAAAGTCAGTCCGATTTTATGTGAGGATACTTTACAATTAACTAATCAATATAAAGTTTCTGTAAAATAGTGTAAATAAAGAAACAACTCTGATTATTAGGACTGGTATTGGGAAAAGCCCGGCTGTCTCCAAGCAGAGGTGCTGTAAGGACAGAAAGAGAGAAAGCTATAGACACATCTGACAACTTACTGTCTCTGAAGCAGCATAACTATTAAAGAGTGCAATTGTGACAGCAGCATTAATTCCTAAAGATCTGAGCAACCATGGTCTAGTAACATCACTTGTATGACAAGTAAAACACCTGTCACAAAGTAGAGAGAACTAACAACTTTTTCAGTAGCAACTATAAATAGAGGTTAGAAAAAAATAAAACATAATAGTATGGATTGAAATATTTGAAAAAACAACATTATATTATAATTAAACTAATGAGCATTTGCCCAAATGACAACAATTTACATTCACGCCAATCCGCTTTTAGTGCGCTATGAAAGCACATGGAAAATAGGATGAATGGTCTATTATGGACTCATTTCCACCATTGCGAACTAAAATTTGAACGCCACATTTATAACTTTAGAATGTACCACAACCTATTTGTCATCCGTTGATGCGTGCTACCAGTACAATAGATTGAATTGGTACAAGCACAATGCATGAAAGACGCATGGAAAATGTACTGCTTCAGTGTGTTTAAAACTTACATTAATTTTTATGCATTCTTATTTTCATATATAAGATTTTAGAACACAATGATGGAACCCGCATCACTGACTCTTATTTACGCTATTTTGAAGGCATTCTTGATACAATGCGTGTGAAACACACAAAAAAGCGCATAGAGCTCTTAGATGGAACCTAGATATGAATGGTTCCCTTACGCATACATTTGCAAACCTGTACATACTGAATCTTCTGCTTTTAGTACTAAGTATTGTGTCCCTTGGTCACACAAGCAGAATTCATTTCCATTCTTTAAAGGCCAAATCTGATCATTCTGTGTTAGATGGCTTAATCACAAGTGGACCTGTTTGTTTTATCAGCAAGTGACCACTCACAAAGGCCAAGAGCAGGAAGCTTCCAATCAGATTTAAGGGTGTGTCTAAATATCATCCAATAGTTATAAACGGATTAATCTGAGCACTTCTCTTGAATTGCTGGTACATAATCGGATATCGAGACAATCTGCCTATAACTACGTGATCAGCTTTAACATCAGATTTAAAAACATTTTTGTCACTTGTCTCATGAGTGCTAGAAGGACTTCTCCTTGTTCATTATATAATTATTTTCCCAACACCTCTTGACCACTTGACTATACATGGATTGAAGCAGTGAGTTGTTTTATATGGGAAGACATTTCAGTGAAACCAAGTAAATATGCTCTATTGTTGTAATTTGCCATCTAGAGAAAATGTACAACTTTTAATGCCTTGAGACAGTTTCCTCTCCTCTCTCCTCTATAAATTAAACTTGCAGTGGTATTACATTATAGCCTTTGAAATATTGATTCTTTTTATTTACAAATGGTAAGAACCAGAGCTCACTCACCATTAGTCAATTTTGGATTTTATCCATAACAAACTTACAGATCTATCATATTGATATAGAAATGAGGAACAAAAATGACAAGCTCTGAAAAACAATGTGAATTTCAGGTGGTTTAGAGATTATTCACTGAAGACAGAGAATGACTTTGTATTCCCCTGTTAAAGAACGAGTGCATGATAAATTACATTTTTATTGCTGACGGGAACTGATCTGAGCTACAGTTGTTTTTAAACACCAGGATCATACAATTATTTGAGAAATTCATGTGTACTCATTTTCAACTCGCTCTGGGACAACCTGTAGGAAATACAGTAAAAAAATAAAAAATAAAAATATATATATATATATATATATATATATATATATATATATATATATATATATATATATATATATTGTGGCTAATAATGTGTATAAAAACACATAGCTGCTAGAAACAGCCCTCTCAGGAATTGTTTAGTGCAGGTTATGACCACTGTAAGGTCTAACGGGAACCTTATACTATTGGAGTCTCAAGGGCCCTCTGAACTAGACTACATACAGAATCAAAGTTTACATCCAGTTGGCCAGATTCCGCTGGAGAAGTGTTCAGATTTCAGTGCAGTAGTTTTAGCATATTAGGCAAGGAAAAAGCTTTCACATTTTTGTGCTGTGATTTTAATTAAAACCAACCAAAGTTGCATGGATAAGATCTGAAAATAATTATACCTAACACCAAATATCCCCCTGTTTCTGGCAAAGCCAAGTATAGCACAGACTATTTAGACATCTAGGGTTTGAATCCTTAGGGAACGCAAAAGCAGATACGAGCCAAATTTTGTATAAAATCACACTGTACATGCCCAGAACTGGACCATATGTCTGAACGCAGCAACGTCCAATTTATCTTCCAGCGCAAAAGACTCTTACTACAGCTTATGATTTGATGAGCGTAACGGGGAGGGGACTAGGCGTATGCACTTTGTGAAAGTAAAGTAAAGGTGTGCTAAGCTAAAGCACATGCAGCGACATCTGATTTAAACGTTGGACATCTCAAACATATGTGTTTTTCTGTATCTCTTGCACCAGTTACAGGTCAGGTGTAAGTGTTGATTACTAGGGATGACGGTCATGTATGCATGCTATAACATGTGTTTGCAATCAGGAGCAACTGTAAAATGCATTTTATGTACAGTAGACATTCATAACATCTTAATGTATTTTATGGGAAAGGTGATTTATTAATCATTATAAACAGGTGACCATTGAACAGGTTTTTTTTTTGTGCATTTTTTTTGTGCCTTTAAACTCCAAGGGGTAAATGTATCAAGCTGAGATTTTGCCAGCGGGTTTGAAAAGTGGAGATGTTGCCTATAGCAACCAATCAGATTCTAGCTGTCATTTTGTAGAATGCACAAAATAAATGATAACTAGAATCTGATTGGTTTTTCAAACCCGCCGAAAAACTCTCAGCTTGATACATTTACCCCCGAATATGTATTGTACGTATCCTGCAGTGTATTGTCTGTAAGAACAGAGCGCACCTAGACCCATTGTTATCAAAAAACATATCTTTACATCAGCTCCTTGTTTGAACCGGACGTACGTATGCCCGATTTACATGTATTTTCCAAAAGGCAGATTGTGTTCGTTCTGTATTCCTTGATGAATCACACCCTTAATCTACTAGCTGGTTGTTCCGGGACTGTGCTAAACAACCCAGTCAAAGCGGAGCCATCGGCTTCTACAGTTCCTCCAACTATGACCATGCACCTACTGGGTGGTCCGTGTTTGACATGGTTTCTTGCTATCAGGGCTGCAATTAGAAATTTTGGGCCCAGTACAAATGAAAGAGGCAGGTCCCCCCTCCCCCGCCCTCCTGGTACTCCCCTCCTCTGGCATCTTCAAAACGCCCTCCCCAATTACCTTACCTTGTAGATGTTGATGTGGTGTGGTGGCTCACAGTCACTGGTTGATTGGGAGCACCCAGTGCGGTGATGAGGTCAAGTAAAAGAAAAATCATTTCAAACACCCCCCATCAAAATCAAGATGGCAGGACAGGCAGGTCATTTCAGGCCCCTAAATCACTCCGGGCCCCCAGGTCTGTCTGGGCCCCTTACAATTGTACCCCTGTGCCCCCTGATCACTGCTCTGTCTGCTATACCCAGGCAAACCCATTATGAAAGAGATAGGGACTAATATTCTGTGTGAACATATGTGTGAGTAGCCTGATAACATAGGTGCAGTTATTCCAATATAGAAGCACTGCACCATTGTACAGCACCATGTTAATAACCCTATAGTTATTTACATTCAAGTGCTAAAGGGAGTAAGTGCACATAGTAGAAGTAGTATTGGTCATTGCACAAAGTTAATTCTATGTTTTACTATAAGAATTCAAGTTTTTATAGAACAAAAATGCAAAAGTATATTAAGAACTGCAAAATAAATATGAAAACACACACGTGTGTATATATGTGCATGTGTATATACACACACACATATATATATATATATATATATACATATACATATACACACACATAATCAATACTTTATATATACTTGTCACAGTATAATTATACCAATAAATGATAAATTTCTTTCTTTAAACTGCAATAACCTATCTGGCTTGATAAAAAAAAACTGACCTGTTCTTAACATACACTTCAAGTCCTGGATGAGCCAACAATATCATTGCATGGTCTCAAAATAACAAACTTCACATGAAAAATGTAGCAGAGGTAATATTTTCTAAGCTCGAGTTTCCTGTTTTTTGGACTGTTGTTCGCTGATGATTAATACTGTGTGAGGCAATGTTCCAGATGGGATTGATGAAACATTTAATTCTAAAAATTTTATAGTCTCTTTTTTTTTTTTGCTTTTAAACCTCAAAAACAACAATATGAACTCTGTGGTTTTATAACTTTATGTGGAAAATTTCAAAGGTCACAGCTGAAGAAAGGAGAGAGCAGAGCGATGCATGGGTTATTTCATTCTGTAGCTTATAGCAACCAATTTCAGAGGAGGAAAGTTAAATAGAATTTAACACTAAAATGTTTTTCATACTTTTTATAAGACAGTGAGCATAACTGCGACACTATTAGATGAGGACGCATCGGCAGATATGCCTTTTAGGAGGCGAACCTCTTGGGTGCTGATGCAACAACATACAGTGATGATGAAGATGACAAAACAGAAAGCAAAGTTGCTCAATCAATTTATAGATTCACAGCGGGTGTTTGAAAGGGTGAGTTTATCTCGTACTTGCCTACTTCAATAGGCGACGGCCGGGAGAGGGGCGTGGCTAAAGGGTGGGAGGGGGCGGGGCGCCTTGAATCTCGTAATTTTGTCCCCGCCCCCTCAAGTAAAATGGCGATTTTTCGCGGGGTACTTGCCAAAATGACGCGATTCCCGGTGAATTTCAGGATGCGGGACAAATGCCAGCTCTCCCGGTAGTGCGGGAATTTCCCGAATTTCGGGAGTCTCCCGTACTTTCTGGGAGAGTTGGCAAGTATAATTTATTTTTAACTTTCCTTTCTGTTTTGTTTGTTTGAGAGGTATGCTCTGGCATCTGAAGTTGATGGGAAGTGCTGCCGCTATACTGTCATTTGGAGGTTTTTGGGGTACTTCATGGTAAGTTAGCTCTCAATTTAAAACTCATATATATATATATATATACGACCCAAAAATAGGGACTCATTGATGAGAGTTAGGATTACACTTTTAGCAGAAGCGCCGTGACGTGGAGGGTGGCTTATCATGTATTTGCAAAGGAGTGTAATTAAGGAATGTGCATTTTTATGAACAAGTAGAAATAGCAGCTTTGTTACTGGTTAACAGCAGTATGATGAAGAGGACGACAGTCAGCAGCACTACCTAGCGGCTTCTGACTGGCTGATTGCATATTGACTTTTTAAATTATATTAAAATCATGCCAGTCCTATATTTTATGAAGTCGAAGCTGTCTATTCGCATTACATAATTTACATTTAAATTTGGGCAACTAAACAAGATTTTCACTGGATATTTAAAGAGGGAAAATCAAAAGAAGTTATGAAATTTAAGTTAATTTATTTTTAATTTAATTTGAATTTTATATTGCAAATGTAATGTTAGCATTTAATAATAACTGTCCAGACAGTAATCTTTCTTGTGTATATTACACTTCATTACATTATTATATTGTGTACAATTAGGGTAATGCGATTCTAGAATTTACTTCTAACCAGTGATCTAAGTGGAAATTTAGAAGAGGTGGTATGGAAAATATAAGTGAATGGAATTTGATAGTTTTCCAATGAAGGCAGTAGGAGAAGTGGTGGTACGGCATACGCTATACCAGTCCACTTCCACCACTGTTTCTAATATGGTCAACTACATCTGTAAATTATCTACATTCTATCATGGGGTAAACGCCCTGGCGCAAATGCCACTGTTTTTGAGCTGGATGCATCTTGAGATGTGTCAGACTAAACAAATTGTTATGTTCGTTTAGTCGCTATCAATAAATATTGTCCGCTGCGATCAATGTGGTTCCAACGCACAAAAGAGATTTAATAGCGAGATGTAACAAATAACAATTGAATAAGATATAGTACAGCCGATACATACACCGCGCACTGGTTCCAGCATACAGTCATTCAGTCCTGAAGTCTGTGGTCAAAGTAGACGGACTGATGGTCTCAGTGCTTGGTTTATATATAGTTTGTGGTATATAAAAAACAGTAGTGATGTCATGGCATTTTTCCATCGTTTCAGGATTTAGGACAGTCCAGTATAATGCAGGTCATAGGTCGGTTCAAACGATGCTCTCCATGGGTGTGGGTGAACTCTCCAACAGCTGCCTATGTGCCTTCCCACCAAAATACTGGTTCTTACTAGTCTATTAGCATTACAAGCACAATATAATTTTGAGCATTAATCCTTTATCATCCATAACTAGCATATACAAGGTGCGATCGTGTAGCCGATTGTAGCGGATGTCTGATGGTAGAGAGTGGATAAGTATGACACTAAACATGATACATTTCCTATATCCTGAACCTTAGATGTCAACAAAGTGGTTTTAACATTATTATATTAAACTATTAAATCTATTACATTTGCTTATAAATGACTATGTGCTGGAACTTTATTACAGTGAACTATTTACAAATGAATGTGTGAGTGTAAATGTATGTAGAAGTGTTCGCTAGTGTTATTGCGTAATACGCCTTTTCACGCCGTAGCATGCTATTCGCAAATTTTCAGATAAAGTCAATTAAATCGATGTTTATTAATTTGAAACGACTTCATCCAATTATTTGACTTTCACAATATGCACATATTTCTTTGTGAAATTGCACATATTTTACGTGGGCAGGGTCGTGCTAGATCTGTGTATCCTTGAAGTTTTGAAGAATAGACTTCAACATTTATGTTTTGCATAAGTAGAGTCGTCTAAACTTCTCCCTACTCTAGGCGGAGCCATGGGGCTGCTTTCATGCAGCGATTTACCCGGGGCTCCACCAGTTCTATAATACAGAACCAAAAAATGAATCTGTTGTTAAATGGAGGAGGGGCAAGTGAGTGAGCATGTTGACCAATCACAAGCTGCAATATCTTGTTTGCAGCATGTGATTGGTTCTCCTGCTCATGCATCCTCACTCTGGCTTTTGTCCACGACTGTGAGAAGAACTAGAGGAGCCCTGGGAAAAATGCTGCACTTTATATATATGGATTACAAAACAAAAGTAACACTCCCACTTATAGAGTATGAAGCTTTTTTTTTTTGCAGATGAAGTGAAAGGCATCCAGCTGTTTGTCCTGTTATTGAGAGTGTGTGACCAGATCTCAGCATTCCGTTGGACATCTATACAGATAAGCTTAAAAGATCTTATTTCTGGTACGCAAATATACACACATGAGTGGCTGGGGTGATTTTTGAATCAATCACTGTACTTTGTTCTCTGGTTTACTTCTAATATTGGTGACAAGGATTAGCTGTGTTTTTGACCAGTGTGTTCCTAATATGCACCTTTGACATTTACAATACAATACTACACTATTTATTCTTTTCTAGATCATTTCCACGCTACACTGCTTGGTATATGGAGGATTGGCAGCCGCCTGCACAGGGGAAGTGTTTATAAGAACTTTTAAAGGACTTTTGTATATCATTGGATTTTGATATTAATTACTGTATTTTGTTGAAGCGCCATTGTGCATCTTAATGTGTATATATATATATATATATATATATATATATATATATATATATATATATATATATATATATATATATATAGTCACGCCTAGCACTTCTGCAGATTCCAGCAATGTTGGCTTTAATGTAAGACTAACTAGGCCTTCGGGGCTCAGGGAAGGCGAAGTGGCTTCCCTGCATAGCATATATGCATAAATCACAACTGTCCTAATTTTGGTGGGACACCTCGATTTGCTGGCCGAAAGGGGCTAGGCTTAACAAAAAGTGGGTGGAGTTTTCAATAAAGATACCCAATTGTGGGCAGAGTTTGGAAGGCTAGGAGGCTGGGCTTAGATTGTCCAGCTTTCGGGATTCTAATTGTTGGAAGGTATGTATATGTTAAACTTCATTTGCAAAGAAACAGCTTCAGTAGTAATGAAAATGAATGTAAGGTTGATATGTTATATTAAGTGGCTGTGGTGAGGTTTACCTTGAGAATACAATGTAGCAGAGAAGGCATATTGCTGCTATACTTTGCTCTTTAACAAGATTATAAAGGTGATGAAATGTTATATCATAGTTGCCAACCTTTCCAAATTGATTTCAATTAGAATTTAACATTTCATGTCACAAAGACTCCCGGACGCCAACTACTGGCCTCCAGTAGTCTCGGGGGAAAGGTGGGCATAAGGGGGCGGGGCTCAGCAAATCGCGTCATTTTTCCCCTCCCCCCGTGTCATAATGACGCCAACGCGTCATTCTACTGTGGGGGTGGGCCAAAATGGTGCAATTACTGGAGAATCGCATCAATGAGGCTCAAAATCTGCCCACTTCACTAGAAAGTGGGCAGATGCAGGAGAATTACCAGCTCTCCCGGAAGTCCCGGGACACCTATCCGGAATTCAGGAATCTCCTGGATATTCCAGGAGAGTTGGCAAGTATGTGTAAAATAGGTTTGAATTATCTGACAGTGGATCAAACATGGACTTGGTTGCCTGGGTCATGGAAGGGCTGCACTGGGAGAGGTAAGCCTAAGGCTATGTGCAAACAGGCTCCAATAATGTAGACCCGGCCCTGGTTTCCATGCAGTGTTTCTTCTGACTTCCTGTCGTCTTACGCTGTCTTAATAGCCTCAAACACTACAAAAGCCTGCACTAGGAATACATGGAGCTTGGAAGATAATTGCTTTTATACAAAATATTTAAATACAGAAGATAATGGTATTTAAAATATTCATTTGTGACTGAAAAAATCTGTTATCTTATGCTGCAAAAATAAGGTTAACTGACAACAACGCTATACGCTACACTTACAATATACATAAAACACATGGGCCAAGGAAGACAAATAAACACGAGATGCTCTAAATCTTTTCCTCTCACATTACTGTTATTCTCTGATTTACTCAGATTTATTTTTACAAGGTTTGCTATTCTGAATAAATATTGTTGGACGCATAATTCAGGAGAGTGTGTGTGATATATAATTCTCTATTCAGCACACACAGTTCATTGTTTGCTCAGGAACAGAGTATCATTACAATTCTCTATCCCACTTGTGCAAAATACTAAGATTGTTAATAGGTTTCACAAGAGATAAATAGGTCTGAACACCTTTATATTATGTATTTATTGATATGTGCATTGCTTTAAACCTCTCAGTAGTTGTGAAACATTGAATATTTGCACCTTGCTAGCAAATTAACATAGACCAATCACTATTTGACATGCAGGTAAAACTTGCACTGCGGCTATTTTAGAACAAATCACAAAAAAATACTCTGGAATTACATGCTGCATCAAAACTAAATTAAAATGGATGAAATACCAATTTCAAGCCACATTTCATTGCTGTGAAGTGCCCAGGGATATTTTGCATTTCCAGTCAATAAAGAAAACATTGTCCAAACAGCTGAAAGTTGTTCAAGAAAAGTTATTAAATCCAAAAGGAGACATTGCATGATCTCCTTAATTTCATCCAGTAATTTTTGTAAGGTTCTCCTAGATCAGTGATGACTAACCTGTGACACTCCAGGTGTTGTGAAACTACAAGTCCCAGCATGCTTTGCCAATATATAGCAGCTTATTGCTGGAAGGGTATGCTGGGACTGGTATAGTTTCACAACACCTGGAGTGTCACAGGTTAGCCAACACTGTCCTAGATGAAGCATACTCCCTTGTCCGAGAGACAATTTAAGGCCAAACAAGCATAGAATATTTTTCACTATGATTTGGCCATAGGTAGCACTGTTCCTTTGTAAATCTAGTTTCCTTGTATGTATTTGAGGCATTCACATAGTAATTTAAACAATCTGTACCAATAATCAGATAATTAAATACAGTCCATGACCATATAGTATATTCTAAGATTTGTGGCAAAACAAATAATTTTACATCCCTGCCATTATTGAAATGACCATGTTGGCAGTGTTGGAACACATAGTGAATTAACTGTGCTATGCACACTGGGAGCCCTGCCAGCTCTATTGGCAACCGCAAGCAGTAAGATCAGTCTGGTTGTGATGTCATAGTGCTTTGCTCCAGTGTAGGAGAGTACATTATTTATTTTTTGCATTGCTAGATGAATATTCAAAACACCACTGAGTGCCAATCCTTAAAAGAATAAATTCATACCAAATCTTATTTGGCTTTATATTTAATACAAACGTTTTCATTTCATGCAACCTAAAGTTGTCCTTTTTAAATAAAGTTTTCCATATGGTGCTTTGCATTTTCATTTCCGTAGCTTACACAGTTTAGGGACAAATATCTTAAAATTAAAAAAAAACATTAAATCAGTTGCACTACAAAAGAATTTTCACACTTGCCCAACTGATAGATGAGGCTGGAAGTGATTACTAGCAACAATATCCCATCTGTCAGTTGATCTAGTGGTTGGTTGGGGCAAGACACTGACTTAGCAATCTCTTCTACTTTGAAAATGCAATATGTTGATGATACCATTTAAACATTATCAGGGAAAATTCAGTTGGTCACAATTGTTTTTTTTTAGCACACCTATCAATAGTTCCGATCCATTGAACCCAAGAGGGGCTGGGCTTACCTGAGAGTGGGTGGGACTAAGTCCAGAAGTGAGTGTGGTTTGTGAAAATGGGCAGGGCTTGGACAGATCAGGGGGCAGTGATTATTTAGTCTTGAATTTGCCAGAACAAATGTTGGGAGGAAGGTTATAGTATTTTAGATGTCAACTCCTACATCAAGCAGAATAAAAAATGAAACAGATCTGCATCTAGGATTCAGAACAAGAGAAGCGTTACTGTAGAACTGGTCAACATTATATAAGGACATGGCAAGGGATAAAAAATTGTGATGGCAAATCTTAAAAAAATTGGCAAAATGTGTTGAGTTTGTACGTCTGCTAACACGGGGCCTGATTCATGTTCGGACATACAACCATTTGTATCTTGTGTGAGATAGCATTGAGCATGCTCAGAAATGGACCTTACGCCAATAAACGCAACTGCATGCAACTCATGTCTGAACGCATTGAATGTAAAAAATATATTAGAAAAAATGTTTCTATATGAAAATCCACATTTACATTAATTATTATACTGTTAATAGTTGTTCATTTATTTTATGATATAATATTTTTGCACACAAGGTGTCACTGGATAGTCAGTAATTATGTATTGGGTATTGATGAGGGCAAGCTATGACCATTTGTCCAGGATTCAACAGATCTTAAAGTTGGGAGGTATGGTAATGTATTAAGGAATGATTATGTGACTTAATCCAACCCAGAAAAAAAAAAGTGTCACAGGTCTTGATCAAAGGCTACTAATTGTCCTTTTTTTGTGCAATTCCATAACTTAAACATTATTCCTAAATATTACTTCCACATAATCAGTGAGACCAGACATGTTTGCCACAGTGCTGCAATACTCTCCCTGCCCTACATATACGGGTTATACCATAGAGGCAGTGGGTTGTAATACAACACACTTACAGAACATCGCTGGACTGCAGCAATTACCAGTGGACCCAACGGATTGAGAGGGTACAAAATAAGTAATATGCTGTATTAATATTTAACTAAGGGAACAAGTGAAGAATTCTCTTTTGTGATTTAAATCATTGAAAAGGAAGAAATTATTTCACAACAAATTAAATAGATATCTAATCTCAAATCATTTATAATATAATAGCTAAATCGTTTTGTAAATTACTACTGGAAAATATATGTTAAAAATGTTCCTCTTAGTGTTGGAAATGGAACAACCTGCCTACCCTTAATCAATCTAAATGAGCAATACTGTGGGGAAATGTCCTCCTTCACCCTCCCCTTCCACACCAATGGTTATGTTTGTGCCTTCTCGAAACTCAGCTCAACTTGGCTTTTTAAATGTGGGTGAAGGCACGAAGGTGAAGGAGCTTGTCGGCTTCCTTGTCTCTCCTACTCGCATATCCTCAATTGCCTGACCGAGGATAACTCATTGTCTTTAGCCTTTAGCACGGGAATATGTCAAGATTAAAAACATTTTTCTTTCATATTTTCTTTTTACTTTGGAGAAGAACTGTTCTCCATATATTTCAGTTTATACCTCTCCCTGTCCCAATTTTTATACCTCTCCCTGTCCCAATTTTTATACATCTCCCTGTCCCAATTTTGCACCCCCAAAAAAATCTGTGCCCCCAAAAACTTTTGCACCCTAGGCTGCAGTCTAGTCAGCCTATTGGATAATCAGACCCTGTCCATTCGCTGAAATGCAATTCTGTACTGTATTTGTAAAGTCACATGCTTCAGAATTTAGTTGGGTGTGTGGTCTGGTTGGGAGAAGACTGGGGACACACAAGGACACATTCCACTCAAACTTTCTTAGCCAAATGGTAAATATTTCGAAGAACAGTTTTGGACATTTTGATCATCTCTTACTCTTACTTATACTTAGACTCCTCAAAAGACAACAATTTACTCACCCTTTCAGATTATTATAAAGTAGTTGATATATATAAAGAAATGTAACCTGAAATGAGTTGAAAGAGGCTGCTAGGAGTGCTATGTTTACGAAAATATGCATAAAGAAAAAAAGAAGCTTATAGAATCAAACAAACATTCTATTTAACAAACTGTACTAAGTGCACAGATATAACACATAGTAACCAATCCAATTGCCATTGTATATTGTTGTTTAGAAAATAAAAGGAAACAACTGATTGATTGATGTGTTTCATCACGTTTCAGTGCTCACAACAATTTTATTAAATAAGCCCCTAAGCCTCCACTGTATATCCATGTCCTTAGAGAAAATAGGACATAGACAAACTATATAAAATCAAGGATTCAGCTCATAATATTATTGAATTATAACACTTAGTAATAAAACATAGTGATAAAAGACATTGAATGATACACAAGCATTCATGACTGTGGTATTAAACTGATTGGACACACATTGATGTAATACAACACTAAGTGGCATGAATATAATAGAACACTCTTATGGAATGGCATGCACAGTACTTTAGTGCTGACTAGTGAAAACAAATAGTAAAAACTGTAAATCCTGGTGATATGTCACTGAGACAAAACAGGTGTTTCAACAAATGTTACTAAACTTCCAAAGCAACTAATACAAGTGCGTTGTGTTGAAATATGTTACATATGTAATATTCCTAATACCACTTCATATGTAATTGCACACTTTAATGATATACTAAAGGATACTCATTTTTAATAAGTTAATTCACTGTAAAGTATTTTGTTATGTAATGCATTGTCCCCGGAGCCACTATAATTACATCCACGTTGTATAAAAAGGTTTAATACCCTTCTACCCTTCTTCTTTATACTTTGACATCTCTGCTTCTGCCCAGAACCTGAATGTACAGTAAGATGTAGTTTTAAGTGTCTACTACGGTACTCGGTAAGTTTCATAAAAGATAGAATGTTGAAAGTACATGAACTCTATGTTTATACCCCTTTTGTATTTGTGTAATAAATCATATGAAATAAATATATAATAATATTTTTCCTGAACTGCTTTCCCTAGCTTCTGTAAAGGTGCTAATGATTTTAGGGTAGGCACACACTGGCATCTACATTGTGCAGTTTTTTGCATTTGAAAACACAGGTATAAATGCATATAAATCCACATTGAATTTAGGTATGCATTTTAAGCTATAAAAAAAAATCTTCATCAATGAACAAGTTTGCTCTTAATGAAAACATATTGCCATTTACTTAATTATACCACGGGGTAAATTTATCAAGCTGCGGGCTTGAAAAAGTGGAGATGTTGCCTACAGCAACCAGATTCCAGTTATCATTTATTTAGTATATTCTACAAAATGACAGCTAGAATCTGATTGGTTGCTATAGGCAACATCTCCACTTTTTTTTAAAACCAGCTTGATAAATTTACCGCCATGTGTCATACCCCAAAAACTGTTAAAGGCGTGGTCAAATCTGGAAACATGTTCTCTAGCACAGTGATCTAAGCTTATACAGCCTGCAATAGTCACAGTTCTCATTGCTCTCTACAGAGACAAAAATATTTTCTTACACAACATCATAATCACTATACTAAAGAATATTGTTATATAATTTTTTATAACGTTTACTATTATTCAAGTGTCCTCTCACATTTTGTAGGCTGAACCAACATTCATGAATTGTTCAGTTTTATGTTTCACCTACTGGAAATCTAGGTATTTTCATTTCAATACAGATTTGCAATAATTATAGGGCGGAGCCTAAATAATAGATATGATGAAGGACTTCTTATTTTATCATACTGAGTGACATAACTGATGTACAAGCTGGACATAACGTGCCTGATCAATGTTTTACGTTTAATTAGGTGGGTGATGTTGGTATGACCCTACAGACATGGCATTAGACCTTAAACTATGCCAGTCTGTCCACCATTCCTCATTCTATTTATGTTTTTGTGACACATAAACAAGCAGGCTAGTAATTAAAGCTAGGTGTAGCATCCCACACGAAGGAAGTGCTAATTTTATTCTTGCCAGAGGACAGATGATTTCTAGTTCTGCTGTCAATCAACAAAACATTATTATTTTTGTTACTTTTATATGTACTATCACGATCTTTCTAAACTGACAAAATCAAGGACTAGGTTTCACTCTGAAGATGAAAATTTATGGCTCCTAAAAAAAGCAGCAAAATTATTTCTTTAGATTAGTTACATTAATGAGTTTCAGTAATTTGACTATAATGATTTGCCCTGATGAACAGCAATTATTTCAGAAATGATTAAAAACAAAGGATGATGACTAACCAATCAGACATGACAATGTAAATACTGGACTAGCTCATCTGACCTAGTTCTTCAGGGGGGGTTTGTTTTGCAACTGTCAGAATCCATATTTTTGCTGTAAAACTACCTATGTGTATGTCCTGCCTGCACACATACACAAACATTTGAGGCAAATACTTTGTAATGGATAACCCAAAATATCAAAATACACAATACTGTTTTACAAGTTTCTTTTCACGTGACATTGAATATAAAAATGGTGGAATAAGGGGCAAATGTGGTCCTCAACAAGTTTTCTGATCCCCGTATTTATATGTGCGGCTACACACAGTGGCGTATATCTACCTGGCACTGCTGCAGCGAGTGAACAAACTAGTGTAAACTCATTATACATTTACAACATCTCCACCATTCTTTTTACTATAAAATATCTGGTAAAGGAGAAGAATAAATATATATTTTTTATAAACTAAAAAAGTAAGCTAAATAACCATATAGCAATTTCTATGCTGCCTCCCGAGCTGTGCTACACTTGGCACATGTCTAGTTGGCCTGCAGGGAATAATATATTTAGGAGACCCAACATTCAGTTTGAAATAGAGTAATGTTATTATTAACCTGAAAATCAGTATAGAACTGGATGACATTGCTGCTTCACAGTGTTTGGGCCATAGTTTCCAGTCCAAGCAGGACTATCTGTATGACGTTTGTATGTATTTCCATCTTTACATGGGTTTCCACCAGGTGCTCCGGTTTCCCCCCACAACCGACAAACCATGCTGGTAGGCTTCCCATTAAGTTAACCCTAGTGTATTATCTATTTTGCACGCAGCGGCTAGATTGATTTTCCTTACAAACCGTTATTCCTCTGCTGAGCCACTCTGTCAGTCTCTACATTGGCTGCCTGTATTTCAACGAATCAAATATAAAATTCTTCTACTAACATATAAGGCCATCAACAAAATTGCACCGAAATACATTTACTCACTTGTGTCGAAATATCTCCCTACTCGACACCTCCATTCTGCACAAGATCTACTTCTCTCCTCCACTCTCATCATATCCTCCCATTCTCGGTTACAGGATTTTTTCCGAGCTGCACCCACTTTGTGGAATTCCCTCCCACGCACAGTAAGACTTTCCTCTAGTCTCCAAACCTTCAAGCGTTCACTGAAAACCCACCTCTTCAGACAAGGTTATGATATTCCTCAACCATCATCTTAATTTCCCTAGATTACCCTATTACCATCCTCTACACTGCTAACGCAAGACAACAACCTTCTGACCAACATTGCAACACACATAGCCCACTCAGTACTTTTACCTTTGCAGTCTGGCTGGTCCATTGTGCAATATGATGTAGCACATGCCCTTGTGTTTCTAACTCCCATTGTCTTATAGATTGTAAGCTTTCGAGCAGGGTTCTTTTACCTCTCTGTCTGTATGTATTACCCAGTATTGTCTTATTAATGTTTGTTCCCAATTGTAAAGCGCTACGGAATTTGCTGGCGCTATATAAATAAATGATGATGATGATGATGTATTTGTGTACTAGATCATTTAAATTGAAAGCTCCACCAGGTCAGGGATGGATGTAAGTAGACAAAACAAAACATTCAATATAAAGCACTGTGTAATAAGATAACAATATAAAGTATGGTAATATTATAACCATATAAATACCTGGCACTGAGTTCCGTCTGAAATTGGAAGAGCAATAGAATAAGCAGATAAAGATGTACTTGCTGGATATGGCGGACTCTGGGAGCAGTGATAACAATTGAGTTTAAAGCAATATTGATATAATTGTATGTCTAGGATGTCAAACAAGAACTGATATATAGATCTGTGATTTGTATACAATTTCCACTCTACTCTTTGTTCTGTAAATACGCAGAGATACTTCAGTACCCAACATGATGTCTGAGACAACACACAAGGATCAATACTGTCATCATAAGGCAGAAACACAAAGATCCTATTATCTTCCTTAAGGGATTGGTTATGCAGGTACAGAAAGAGATAGTTATATATAACTATAAGACATCCTAAATCAATAAACTACACAGCCAAAAAGCCATCCACTTGCACTTCTGCCCCTGTGACAATGAGGACACTGGTGGTAGTTGAGCATTTACTCTGCTATATCATAGTTCAGATGCCTCTGTTTATACTGTATTTTCATGGTGCTGTTTTACATATCCCCCCTTACTATACATCTTATGTAAACAAGTTAATTAAGCACTGCAATCATCATCACCATTTATTTATATAGCGCCACTAATTCTGCAGCACTGTACAGAGAACTCACTCACATCAGGCCCTGCCCCATTGGAGCTTACAGTCTAAATTCCCTAACACATACACAGACTAGGGTCAATTTGCTAGCAGCCAATTAACCTACCAGTATGTTTTTGGAGTGTGGGAGGAAACCGGAGCACCCGGAGGAAACCCACGCAAACACGGGGAGAACATACAAGCTCCTCACAGATAAGGCCATGGTCGGGAATTGAACTCATGACCCCAGTGCTGTAAGGCAGAAGTGATTTAAACTTTATAAAATGCTTATATTACCATTGATATAAAGATAAATGTATTCAGTTTGAGGTGTACAATAACAACTATTTCTATGAATTAGAATTTCAGGTAACTATTCTCTTATTGATGAACACTTATTTTTTAGCAAACAATGAGGGTTATTCACTGCATTTAGGTGCAATTTGCACTACACTATAACAACCAATCAGCAACTAGCTTTTATCTGTGCAAGTTAAGACTATAAAATCAAACATCTAATGGCTTGCTATGATTTTGTGCAAGCTTGTATTGAAATGCAATGTTAGTATAATGACCAGTGAATAATGTTCTATAGCTAGGGAGGTAGTTTCCCTCCCGAGAGCTCTTTAATACCTGCGTCAAAAGCACACTTGTCGACTTTTGTATTGTCCCTTCTGGGAGATGTGACGTACAACTGCGGAGGGGGCGGAGAAACCGTGAATTGCGTCATTTTGTCCCTGCCTCTGTGACATAATGCTGCGATTGCGTAATTTTTCATAGAAGAATCCTTAAGAATTTGGCCACCCTAATATGAATCCTAAAAATATTCTGTTCTTCAAGCCTACCTGTGTACTACAGCTCAAATTAATAAAAGAGGTTCATAGTGCTAGCTTGGCCAAGAAAGAATGCTCCCCCACCAGCAGGAACAAGGTGATCTCTATTAGGGGAAATTCTAATACTAACCTGGACTCCAAGGGCTAGATTTACTAAGCTGCGGGTTTGAAAAAGTGGGGATGTTGCCTATAGCAACCAATCAGATTCTACCTGTCATTTTGTAGAAGGTACTAAATAAATGAAAGCTAGAATCTGATTGGTTGCTACAGGCAACATCCCCACTTTTTCAAACCCGCAGGTTAGTAAATCTAGCCCCAAGTCTGTTCAATGAGAGGTTTTATTAAAACTAATAATAGGCTCAGCTGTAAAGCTTTACGGAGGTGCTCAGGACTCCCAGTGAAACAGAGATATACATTAAAATAGGAGCATTGTCTCCAGCAGCAACTGTCTTCTGTGTGATTATTGATTTATCCAAAAGCACTACACTGTTTTTCTTTGGCTCAAGCAGACCTTTTTTAAATCTATTTCTAATATAAATCTCAATCTTTCTGTAATTTTAGAGAGCAGGATGGCGTTCTCTCTTCTAGGAGCTAACATTAAAGGTAATATTTTATTATTTGGGCCTTATCTATTTCATTTCAAAAATGCAAATGAAGGTTTGGGCTCGGTTCATTATTCAGGAGAACATTTTGTGAAGGGATTTAGCAGTAATACTACAATAAAACTAAAACTAAACTTTTTAAAATGAAAGAATATTTTTTCCCTATGTGCCCTACTTTCCAATAGATCAACAAGTTCAAAGCCACTGATCACATTTCTGTTCAATGATAGGAGTATAAATTATTATTCATCCACGAGTGGACCCTGATCATTTGCATTGGTAGAATACAAATTATATGTTGTATAACGATGGGATGTCTTGAGGTTGGGCCATAGTCCTTTAGAAATTGGGCAAGAGTCGACACAGCCAGGAGGAGGGGAAAATGTAAATTCTGTATTCACCAAGTGTAATATACAGTAATCTACAATAAATGATCACACTACATATATCTAGAGATTAAAAAAAAAAAGTATAGAAGAGAAAATGATCCCTGCAAATCATAAGATTGAGGCGTTCCTACCAACTTTTCTTTTAACACAAGCAAATATAAAACTTCAAAATGTTCCAGTATCAATAGATTAATGATTGAAATGTAAAAAAAAAAAAAGCTTCTCTACACAGAGAAGTATTCATCTAAGCCAGGGGTCAGGGAACTTTTTTACCTTTTACCCCCAAATATATTTAGATACGCCGACGTTACCCCCTTGATTTGAAAGGAAGGAAATCATATATTATTAATTATTGGAATTCAAAATTTTATTGAATCTATTCAAAATTTCTTTGAAAGCTTCAACTTCAAAACTTCAGGTTTTGGAGAAATGATGTTGCTTCATTTTTGATACGAGAGCAGCAATATTGGGGCATTTTGAAGTCAATTTGAATACAGTGTCCAATCGATTTCTCTGCTTTGTTTTTATGTTCATTAGAGTGGAAAATCCTTGTTCACAAAGGTAGGTTGTTGCAAAAGGCAGCAACTTTTTGACTGCCTCCTCTTGCGCAATTTTGAATGCCTTTGCAGCTGTTGACATCTGAAAATATGACAGATCTGCTTTGTTTTCAAATGCAATACGTGCTTCACTATTGCATCGAAGCTCAAGAAGTGCCTCTGCCAACCCTTGAGGCTCTTCTGGTACAACAGCAATTTCACATTTAAAGGAGTCTACAATCCAACTGACAGCATGTGAATCGGCAGCATTACCCCCAGTAATTTCATTTTTACCCCATTTGGGGTAATTTACCCCTGTTCCCTGACCACTGATCTAAGCAGTCTTGTAGGATAACAGCCTTTAGGATTCTCAGCAGGATAGACAGCAGACCTCACAGATTTAATGGGGTCTGGGGTAGGTTGCAAAGGTAAAAGGGCAAATCACAGAATTTAAAGACAGTAACTGAACTGGAATGTGGCACAAAGGAAAACAATAACATAACAGAAAGCATTATACAAAGATGTAAGATGAGGATGCTATTATATGAACATTGATGTACAATGCACTGAAATCATGCTAGAGCACTGGAGAATTACATTTACAGCAGCAGGATAATCATTGTATGTAAAGCATTCCTCACTCCCTGACACTACTCTGTCTGGATAACTTACATTTTCATGAAAACGTTTTTTTTATCTACCAATCACATAATTATCGTACACAACGTATAGTATCTTTATTATCATGGGGTGTACGTATGAAGCAGCGATAAGCCACAGGTGTGTTCGCCGGAGATAGGGCTTTACCTATACATCAAAGGTTAAAGCTGTTCTATCGCCAACGGCAGTACCCGTCGTCAAAGAAATTCACCAGCTTTCGTCTATTTAACCAGAATAGCAGTGTTACAAGTACTCATTCCTTTCGTTATAACCAACTGAGGATGACGATTGCAGGGAAACATGACTGGAAGCAATACTTTATTATTTAAATAAAGCATTATTTCCTAAGTGAAATATTTTAAAATAACTATATTTTTAAATATATTTTTTTCCATGTCCGGACTTCCAGTTCCACTGTGCATACATTAACCGGCTAGTCAGGTCACACATGCGCATATCATACTTGCCGACTCTTCCGGAATTCCCAGGAGGCTCCTGAATTTCGAGTATGCAAACCTCCTGGATTTGACAAAATTCACGGCATTGAATGACGGGGGGGGCTTTATCGCGTCATTAAGCACAGATATTCAATGCCGTGAATTTCGTCATTTTATAGTGGGGGCGTGGCTATGGTGATGTGGTGACGTCACCACGCTCCCTCCTACCCCCTGTAACATGACTTCTCCCCCGGTGGGGAAGTTTTGAAAGTTGGCATGTATGGTGTATATGCCACATACCGCTGCCAGCCAGTATCACTTAACTGCTCCAGCAATATTTTCATAATAAATTGTGACGATGATAGATGTTATACTTCTGCAAAAAACAGCAGTAGAAAATCTATGTTATTACCACACAATGATAGAGGCCAATATCGAAAATGTAGCAAGTGAGACACATTTAGAAGCAAACAAAACAGAACTAGAGCCAACACCTATGAAGGGAATGACACAATTAGCAGAGATGGTGAACTACCTGACAATTTATCCTGCTAGAAAGCACCTGAGCTGCAAACATGTAAATTCTTGGTTGTTATAAGTAACTGCTAACTTTCTGTAACTTTCTGTAACACACACAAATCACTAACACACAGATAAACACAGACAATGTATTAACCCAGAAATGCACAGTCTGTATTAACAAATACAGCGGGCATTAACAATTAAAAAAAAGTACACACACATAAATCAAATCCTTACATAAAAAGTAGGCCAGTCAGCACTTGTGTACATGGCCCTTCACATCATTTAAAGGTCGGCTTGCCGACCAAGTGCAGTAGTGCAGAGAGAGCAGTGACTGCAACTCAAGACTACAATAATAACAGCATGGCTGGGAGAATGACTGAACTTAAGTTTGGAAGATCAGTCCATTAATCATCATCAGCTATTTATAAAGTGTCACTACTTTCACAGAACTGTACAGAGAACTTACTCACATCAGTCCCTGCCCCATAGTAGCTAACAGTCTAAATTCCCCACACACACACAGATCGCATAAGACTAAGGTCAATTTAATAGCAGCCAATTAACCTACTAGTTCATTTTTTTGGGTGTGTGGGAGGAAACCGAAGCACCCATGGAAACCCACGCAAACACGGGGAGAACATACAAACTCCACACAGATAAGGCCATAGTCAGGAATTGCACTCATGACCCCAATGCTGTGAGACAGAAGTGCTAAGCACTAAACCACCGTGCTGCCCTTAATATGAGGCAGCACACCGACCACTCTGCCAAATGCCAGAGTTATTAGCCTGCACTACTGGAATAGCAGGCAAACATTTCTGTCTGTTTTCATCTGTAATCTTATTCGTATCTATATTATACCATTGTGGATGTAATGGAGCACAATTATGAAAACTAGTACCCAAGTTACTATTTAAAAAGGTGCAATACTGTAGAGACATTTACAAAAATGGGACTACATAAGCCCTGCCTATATCTACAATATTCCAAATTGGAAAATTGGGACAAATTAGGCCCTGACCAACCCAAACCACACCTCGCCCAACCTATGCGATACATAGGTCATGTGAGGTCACAGTCTAGCAGGTCGCATTCTTTACGATCTCTGAAAATTGAAACTGTCCTAGAAACATTTGCTGTTGGAGGTATACACGCTGCTGACTGGCCCAACCATGGCCCAGATTTTCCAAAGCCACACCCCATTACAAAAGGCTCTTTGGTCTAAACATTGAGAAAAACTGGATTATTGGGTCCAATTTCTGCACAATTAATAGTGCACCAGTTTCCACAAATGAACTTTGTACAGTAATCAATAAGTTATCTCACTTGGCTGTCTATATAGAGTAGAAATGAGAGCATTAGTGCAAACTTACCAGTAAAAACGTTGCCAGAAAAATCAAATAGGGCAGACTGAAGGCTACAATTTGCAGAAAATTCTATACGTCTTTCATATAATTTACTTTGCTATCTTTTAACTCCCAGATTTTCTTACGAGAGAACGTAATTAGATATATATTCATTTTGGGAAGTGAACTGAAGTGCTGGCTATGGTCAAAGAAAATTGAGCTTTTAAATGTGATAATGGTTTTTTTCAAATCCCTTTGAGGTTTCCAGCAGCGTCAGAGAGTTCCGGTCTTGGTATCTTGGTTTAAGAATGGAAATGAAAGTGCTGAGTCTTCTGAAAAATGCCATTGTGGGCATTTGTCTATAACAATACAGTGAGATAAGAGGCTACATAGAACAAACTTACAGTCTGCCTGCTAGTATGTTGTAACTCTAATGCTAGCAGAACAGTGATGCTTCTACTCTGAGTGCTCTGGAAATTAAACAGTTAAAATCTTAATTGAATGGGAACTCCACCCTGAACGGTTGCATTGAGAATCTGCGGCCTGAATAATGGATTTTTCAATAAGCACAATAGGTTTAATGGTATAAATTCCAATTTTAAAGATTTATGGAATTTTAGCTTTAGGTTTACAGTGAAATGTAAAGTTGATTTAGGACATGCCCTACTAGAACTATAAATCTGCCCCCACATTTTATATTTACCTCCCCTTACAATACAACATGGTTTTGTCCAGCTGCAGAGTTATTCCTTTTTTTATGCTTTGCTCTCCTGTGTCTCTAAATGGAGAGTGCTGGGGGTAAATACATGAAAGCTGGGTTTTACCTTTAGTTAAATTGACGTTTTAAAAATACCTGGCAAATTTGCAGAAAATCGACTTTTAAACATTTACCCCCCGGACATCTTTTTGAGAGTTCTTCATATTCCTACCTGGTGGCATTCGCAAGCACTTTATCTATTTGAGTCTTTTTTTCTTTATCCAGCGCAATCCATACACTTGCATATATTCTAGAATCAAAGCTACTCTAATGATATGCATGACTTCATGTTCATAGGCAAACCGAGGGGGGGGGGGGGGGGGGGTTCCTAGTGCCTGGAAACCCCCCTCTATCCCTGGGGCACTTTATAATTGAGGTGGCTGAACCCTGCTTCCGCTTCACACAGCTCTGTTTGAAAAGGGAGAGCTGCGTGCACCTAACAGTAGTGCACGCAGCATTGCCAATGTATATTATGGGGATAGGAAGAGTTGGAGAGAAGCCAAGCACTGTCTAATACTATAGCTACGCCCCCATGCATGCTGGTCATGTCCACTGGCGGCGTGGTGTGGAAACCCCCATCTACTAATCCTGCGTTTGCCCCTGTTGTTGCAGTGTGGTACCATTCTTCTATCACACACACATATATACGTGTGTGTGTGTGTGTGTGTGTGTGTGTGTGTGTGTGTGTGTGTGTGTGTGTGTGTGTGTTTGTGTTTGTTATATAATTTATAAATGCAAACCACAATTGTTACATTTACCAACATAATAATAATAATATCATACTGTCTTAGCAATTAAATCCTTAAAAGTACCAGCTTCAATGTTTAATTCAGAATGTATTACACCTACATTTTACATTATTACTGGTAATCAATTAAATGAAAGAAAAATACAAATGACTCCACTTGGAATTACAATAATAAAAAAAACAGTTGTTTAATTTCACACAATTATATCCACTTGCCCAAGAGCTGAAATATTCTAAAATTGCAACTTACAATCTTGATGCAGTGCTTCCCGGCTAATTTATTCCCAAGCTAATATGTGTATTAATGTTCTAAAGCATTTCTCATTAGCACATGGAAATGTTTTAACTTGGATTATTTTATTAATATAATTAAAGAGCAAACCCAAGCTGTAGCATATGTAATGTGTCAGCTCTGTCTTCTGAGAAATGTTCTGACGTTACATTTATCAATATTCTCAGACACGGACTATGAACAAAAAAAATTCTTAAAAGCTGATACGATATGGAAATCTTTGATAGCAGCATTCATTCCATGATAGTGCAGTAAGGACTCCTATTTCCTTGTCATGGTCGGACTTCAATCCTAGCAGCTCTTAGTTTTTATTTTATATTAGAAATAATTTTTCTACTATAATAAAGTAAAGTAAATGCTTAAAAAAGAACAAAAAAAAAACAAGCAGGTGATTCATTCCCCCAGTTGTTGTCTGTCTCCCTTCCCTTCTTTCCTGTAATTTGTTTCCTGTTTTTGCTATTTCCTTGCAAAACAAAAATAAATTCAATAAAAATGTTATTGTTAAAAATAAAATAATCAAGCAGATGCTTGTATATGTACATTCTCGTCATAAGAAGAGGTCAGCTATAAGCGAAATAGTTATGCGTTAATAAGAATGTATGCAGATCAGCAGATAGGATCACTAGAGCAGTCATACTCATAAAAGTAGCAAAAAATTAGGCAAATCAAATTTATCAGGGCAAGAGGCTATCTTAAAAAGGTGCAAAGTGCCAATGATAGATACACTCAGTCACAGAAGTGCCGGGGATACAATCATAGTACTGTAGAAGTGCCGAGGATACAAATCATAGTAATATAGATGCGCCGCGGATACACTCATACACGTGCCAGGGATACACTCATACAATCATAGACGTGCCGCGGATACACTCATAGAATCATAGATGTGCCGGGGATACACTCATAGAATCATAGACGTGCCGGGGATACACTCATAGAATCATAGACGTGCCGGGGATACACTCATACAATCATAGACGTGCCGGGGATACACTCATACAATAATAGACGTGCCGGGGATACACTCATACAATAATAGACGTGCCAGGGATACAGTCATAGAATCATAGACATGCCGGGAATACAGTCATACAGTCATAGACGCGCCGGGGATACACTCATAGAATCATAGAAGCGCCGGGGATACTGTCATAGAATCATAGACGCGCCGGGGATACAGTCATAGACGCGCCGGGGATACTGTCATAGAATCATAGACGCGCCGGGGATACAGTCATAGACGCGCCGGGGATACTGTCATAGAATCATAGACGCGCCGGGTATACAATCATAGAATCATAGAAGTGTCGGGGATACAGTCATACAATCATAGACGTGACGGGGATACAGTCATACAATCATAGACGTGACGGGGATACAGTCATACAATCATAGAAGCGACGGGTATACAATCATAGAATCATAGAAGTGTCGGGGATACAATCATAGAAGTGCCAGTAATAAAATTTGCCCATGAAATATGGTAAATTTTGCAACTAAATGAGGAATAAGGAAAATATTCTGCAGAACAGTTATGTATAACCAAGTTGTGTATAGTTGTAATGTTTCAAGAAACATTTAGTATATTTACCTAGATGCTGTATCAGGGCCTGATTAAGGTTGCAGGCCGCCCTATGCTAACACGCTTGTAGCGCCGTCTCGCCTTCCATGCCAGGCTAATACGCGGTAAATAAAAATGAACTTGTCTTTAATTTAAAATTGGGCTTCACTCACCTCCCCCTGACCACCAATATTTCTGTTTCATGTTTTCGAAATTCAGCTCCACTTGGCTGTTTAACAAGTTCACGGCAATCTTTGTCACTCAATTCATTTTCATTAAAATCAGAACTGCATAGCAGAACAGAGGCATGAACGAGCGCTACTAAGGGTGAAGGGGGAGGAGCTGTCCCTCCTGTGACTGCCGTCTTTCTTGCCTCCAATACTCGCTTATGCTCAAGCATCCGACCAGGGATGACTTGTTGTCTTCAGCCTTAACCATGGGTATAAGTCAAAATTTAATTCTTACTACATTTTCCTTTCATGTCTTCTTTTTACATTGGAGAAGAACTATTTTCTCTTATATTTTCAAAATAAATTTCAGTTCATAACTCTCCTGGCATAAATTTGAACTCCCAAAAATGTTGCACTATCTTCCCTCCCCCCCCCCCCCCTCCCACCCAAAGCCTTTCACCCTAGGCTGCAACCTAGTCAGCCTATTGGATAATCAGACCCTGTGCTGTATTATAAATAAGGGACAAGTGGAATTGCTCACATTTTGGTATTTTTGAACAAATGATTATTACAATTTTACTTGCATTCTATTTCAGCACTTCCTAACGTTTAAAGACAAAGTAAATAAAAAGGGAGCAAAATTGGTCAAGCCACAATCCCAGGGACCATTCTTGTGTCCAGGGTTGGTATCTTCTGCTGACATCACAGAATAGGAGGAGTAAATCTAAACCAAGGGATGATGTCATAGAAGGAGGAGCCAATATGCTACGACTCCACGGAACATTGGTTCCGTTCCTTTGTTACTAAACACATCAGTATTTCTTACGTTACGTAACTGAATAATAAATTCAACACAGATATACTATTTGATTTTATGGAGTGCCAAAATTACTAAATAAGGGTGCCAAAATAACCAGACATGCTGAACTGTTGCCCAGCCAGACCACATTTGTCCGGCACTGCCCAATCACCCCAAACCACGCCCATATATGTTGATGTCATACCCCCGGACAGTTAAGCTTTGTTTTAGGCTAGCATTTTCAGGACTTTGGTTCCCCTTTAAATACACGCAATTATTTATCTTTCACTATTAAAAAAACACATTACATCAGTGGAAAAAAGAACAGCAATTGTTACTGGCCATGACAGGATTTCTTCTTTTTTGTTTTTTTTATTAACAAAAATAAATGTATATCACCGCTAGAGCCGCACACATTAACTGTCTGGACTAAATCAATGCAGCCATTTTTCTGTCAATTTCTGGAGATCCTTAATGGAGAATTAGAACGTCTGTCCTTCTAGGCTGAGAACTACTAAGCTGATCAATAGAAGCGGTAATAGCTGGATGATTTGAAACACATATAACAAAGCTTATCGTTTTGCTGAATATTAAAGCCATCAAATATATCTAAGCAGGAATGTGAAATGGAAGTTCTCCGTATTTCAGGACTTAAGTGGTCATGACAAAAGTAAAATTGATTTGTTTCCCCAGATCAGGGAATGTCTTTGTGAACCGTCTGGTAACTGCTGTTTAGTATATGATGGGATGCCAGTACCATTTCACAGGATTTGAGAAAATATCAATAAATGGCTTTACATTTCAGAAGTAATAGAACATTGATCTGATCTCTTTGACATGATTATTTGCATTAATTAACGTAATGCTAGTGGTCAACAATTTAAAATAATTTCATGGGACACTTTGCAGCTGGATATCATGCACTGCACAATATCTAATGAGCTGTGAATCTAAACCCTTCTTAACCAAACTTGGTGATCATTTATTTTTGTGATTTTCAATACTTATTTTCAATAGATATCCACTTATAATGCCCAGCGTGCAAGAACAGCTTGTGAAAGTTGTATTTAAATAGACAGAATAAAAAAAGATTGTACTTTGTAGTTTTCAATTTCTACTGCACCCTTTTCACATCCTTGCCTACCTTTGGCAAGTTGTACCCGGGAGAGGGGCGTGTCTAGAGGGCGGGAGGGGCGGGGCACTGTGAGTCGCATCATTTTGGCCCTGCCCCCTGCGTCAAATATGCCGCTTTGTCACGGGGGACGGGGCCAAAATGACGCGATTCCCCGCGAATCGCGCCATTTTAGCCCTGCAATTGTGGGATGCAGGATATTTTCCAGCTCTCCCGGGAGTCAGTGAGACAAACCCGAATTTCGGAAGTCTCCTGGACATTCCGGGAGAGTTGGCAAGTATGCCTTTTCATTGCCACTTCTGCATCAGGAAATGTCCTAATGACCTGCTACTAATAAAGAGTTGCCAGCATCTATGTCCTGTTGCCACAACTTTTTGGGAACAGTGGGGGAACGGAGAGGGGAAGGTCGACACCAAAGTTCACCACACCCACTGGAGAAATCTATGGCTGAGCTGGGTTTGCCAATATCACAGGAAGGGAAATCACACACAGTACCACTTTTGTGTTTTGTGATAATGATTCAGTAGTCAAGTCATATCGTTTCCCTTTAACAAGGTCACATTTTTATTTTCATTTTAATCCTAAAACTACAGTACCATCACTACAAACAATCTTTATATTTAAGAATGTCTAAACAGTAATGCAAACGACACGGCTGATTTGCCGCTACCAAAAAAATATTTCATAACATTGCAAAAGTACATGAATTTACTGTTTCCTGCTAAAAGCTTATTATGAGCTGTACAAATATATCACCATAACAGTGTCCATAAACATCCTAAAAGGCGCTGCAGACATTAAAAATGCACATTACATCTAGCAAGCCCATCTGACAGTAGACTTTACTGTTTACGTGATGGAAATGGCAAGAAATCACAGTTTTCACACAACTCTTCAGAAGTTATTTCAAGTGTTACTGTGAAACACATCAGTCTTTGTTGCACCCTGGAATGCTAATAAATACATGGGGCTTTAAAACAGACCTACACATTATTTACACGTTATTACTGCAGAAGCAGAGAAATGTGATCTAGGCTGTAGCACTTAATACCTTCTTTATAATTTATTGTGAAAAGAAATTAAATGAAACTTTTGGGAGTCAGAAAATAGATTTGTGGACAGGATATTGTATGCCATGCCATGCTAATGTATATCAGTCAACTACACACAAGGACAGCGCTGTTTTGTGGGTTAAAGACAATTCGTAGCCATTTTGTGGGTTAAACCAATATTCATGGCTCAGTGATGTCACTAGTTCCTGATGACATGATAAGCTGTGTTCAGCTTAGAAAATGGCTGCCTTCTCTGTGGGTAGGTGACAGGTACATAAGGAACTATCATTTTTACCTCAGCTCTGCCTTGTTTGGCTTGAATTCAACAATTGAATAACTTACACATTCTGGGCCAGAAGTTTGTCTGTCTGGGTGCCAATGCTATTATTAACATTGACTCCTAGAATTCCTGACTGAGGCCTGTGAAAAGACCGAGCCAATTTTTCTGCACATTCATTTAGTCACATAAATGTTGTATTTATATTTCATAATGAGAGATTTTTTTTTTCTAACAACTGATAGATTAACATTTACATGGCGATATTAATGATGTTGATGTCCAATCACACAGAGTTGGGGCTGGCAATATTTAATTACTTCAAAGGCAAGTTTAATATGTGCAATTGAAATGTTAGATGGAGCATGAATGAAAAGCTTGCTTTATATTAGAGGGATAGGCATCACATTAACAAATATGTGAGCAAACCTCCTTGTCTCTTGGTTGCTGGCCAAATCTTTTTATCCAAATGATTCAGCCAGTTCACCAAACATATCAATAACACACTGAAAGTACTTGATTTCTATTTCAAATTGCTGCTGATTTTCCCGTCTCCAGACAGAAATGAAGAAACCGAAAAGAACATGTGTTCCATGGGAAAGGAATTTGTGTACGTACTCCTAACTTCAGCAAACCTGGAAGTCCTATTTAAAAGCTTTGGTAAAACAAGGTCAACTTTAACTCTAATCATTTTAGAAATACCATTGTCCACAATGGTAAAGTTTTAAAATACCCTAAATTCATAGTATAGAATTATTTGTAAATGTAACAAAATATTATTTTATAAGAGAAAAATTGTATTTTTAGTTATAAAATTTTCGGTGGAAAGAGTTTTACAGATGTAACATGTTTCTGGTCAAAGTAACTACGTCAACGCGATAGAAACACTATTGCAGTGTGACGTGGTTAAAGGTGGACAGACCTGTATTGAGAGACGCTGAAAATGTCTTGTTGTCACATTTGTTTGTTATATATATATATATATATATATATATATATATATATATATATATATATATGTATGTATTTATTTATGTATTTTATATATATATATATATATATACATATATATATATATATATATATATATTATATATTTATAATATTTGCTTGTAATACTTGTTTAAAATGCCAGCTGATATGTTATTACAGATAGGCGTCTCTTTCTTTGATTAAATGTATTGTTTTTAGCTTATTACAGAAACTAAGGGTCATGTGTAGCCCTTTGAAAGGTAGAGAGATGCCCATACAGCCTCTGAAGTGTATCAGTAGCCTATGACTGCTCTAGAGCGTGCTGCATCTATACCTGTAGAAGTACTAGCGGGTAAAGGAATCTTGTCCCAGGCAGTAAATAAATAAATATATTGCTTTATAAGTATTTATTATGATACTCAAAAGACAGTGGAAGTTATTTTCCAACAAAGTGCTAATGTACAGCATCAATAGCAACCAATCAGCAATTAGCTTTGTAACCGATTGATTGCCATAGGCAACTACACATTTCTACTTTACAAAATGACACGCATGAGCATTTTTAATGCAAAAAATGCTATAAGTAAATAAATAAATAGCATATATTGTTGGTGTACTAATAACATCAAAGCTAGTTCAGCTAAAGGCTTACGAAACAGCAAACAACACATATGTAAATACATATGAACCAAAATGATATTTACTTTTCAATAACATCTTTAAAAGAAATAATTATTTCTCCATGATATTTTCAAGAAAGAGGATAACTATTGAAGTGAAATTAAAATGAATACTAAAGACGCTAATAATGCATTTCAAATTTATGCATAAATTAAAATGTAGCTTTAATTTAATGCCTCAAATAAATTGTAATTTACAGAATGTGTTTATAAAAGTCCAGTAAGTTCTTACTACTACTTCTGATAAAAGTGGTCCCTGAATAGCCCTTGTTTAACTACTTGTGCAAAATGCTAAATTTAGTTAAAATACATAAATAAATAATTCTAGGATAAAATATAAACTTGTACACCTTCCATTTTTAGAACATTCTTTACTTGTATCTTTAGAAGACAAGCTTGCTCCTATAGTTATATGAATGTTTTGAACTCCTAGGGGTATATTTACTAAACTGCGGGTTTGAAAAAGTGGCGATGTTGTCTATAACAACCAATCAGATTCTAGTTAGCATTAAGTACATACTACAAAATGACAGCTAGAATCTGATTGGTTGATATAGACAACATCTGCACTTTTTCTAACCCGCAGATTAGTAATTATGCCCCCCTAATCTTATGCACGGATGATGTAAAATATTTTTCACATGGGGTTAGTCTCCATTTTAAATATGTCATAACAAACATAGATGCAATCTGCTCTGGACAGCTATATATGATCGTAACTTGCACAATATTTAAACAAGTCGATTATAAAAAGAAAGGGAACTTACTTCATTTGTCTGCGGAATGCTAAGCTTTGGCAATTTATTCTTGCTGACTGGTACATTGACCTTTCCATCCAGTATTGCTCCAAAAGGCTGGTTGTTATATCCATCTTCAATTTCTGTTGGTGGCTTCAATTCAGGCGAGTCATTGGGTACTTGGTCCTGACCATCCATTGGTCTCACATATGCAGTAGGCTTTTGTTGCATCATGCTAGTTTTACTGTGAAGTCCGGGGGGAAAGTTTTGAGATGAAAGACCATTAGCCGCCAGCAGAAGTGATGTAGATGGAAGTGGAGACACAGAGCCATGTATTAAAAATTCTAAATCAACTGGTGACTTTGAATGGGTATTTTCTTTGTACGAATGTTCTCCACTTAATGCTTTTGTGTGATTATGTCTTCTTGAGTGAGAAGAGGACGTTGTGGGCACTGGTTCCTCAACACTCACACTTTTATGCTGGTCAATTTGGCAGTTGTAAAGGTCTTCATATCTAATTTGTGATAAATCATGTGACGAACTGTGTTTTGACCGGCTCGGTTGACTGCTGGCTTGACTTGACTGTGTACAAGTTGAGTTATGCCCACTATGTGGCCAATCTGTTCTTGGTTTTCTAGTCCCCTCATGCCCTAGAGTGGAAATTGGTCCAACGGCTGAGGGTGGTGGCATTGCGGAGGTTGAATGGCTACTACTTTGATGGCACTGTGCCACTCTATTTCTTTGCTCTGGGAAAAAGTTCTGTTCATTTTTCTCAACTGGTGTTTGTGGGACAGAATTCTTTGGAATTCCTACAAGATGACTCTGGTTGGAGTGATTAGTTAGCAAGTCCTTCATTTCATCGTAGTTTCCAAGTGTGTTCTGGACACGGTTTGCAAGAGCATCTCCTTTATTTGTCTATATTGTATAAAAAGAAAATGTGTGTGTAACTGTTTGTATTTCAAATCACTTTTGTATACAAATATAATGCATCAATTATCATGTTTTAAAGCTATCCTCCTAGATGGGACATCATATAGTCTTCTCAAACATGTATGAACTATTGCATGCCTTGTTGAGTATGTGGAACCATATCCTGCAAACATAGTAATGAATAGAAGCTCAATAATCATTCATTTTACAAAATTAAATGAATGAAATGGAATAAAGAAACTAGTACATGTTAATGCTATGTTTTGATTTTTTTTTCTATTAACATGCCCCGATTAAGAACTTAGAAAGGGATGTTGATTCAAATTTAGCCACATTAGCGTATCAGTGTGAAAGGCTTCCTGTTTTTCCTAGCAGTAAATACCTACTTTTCTGTTCCTCTTGCTCAGTCCCTGTCGGTGGTGACTTTTAAATTTGCATAATATAAAGAGAAGGTAAAAACAGGCAGTGATATCACTGAAAACTGCTTTGCATTAGCATGCATTAAACTACATCTTCTAATCATTCACAGCTTAATACTGAGCACCTTGCAAATAGCTCTGCTTGTAATGCAGGTATCAGGCTAAAAACTTAACAAAGAATGGGCATTATAATATACGTTATCACTAAAGATGAGCAACATTTTCAAAATGGTTCAAGAAAATATTCGCTATATTTGACAGCAAAATTCCACGCGTTTCGCTGGTGGAGTTTGGGCTCTAGTGTCACAGTTCTACCCAAACTGCACCAAAGAGTTGAATTAATTGACTGTTGCCATCTCAGCTTTATACATAACTATAAATTTAGCAAAATGCAAATTGCCAAATTTGGTGTGGAAAGGTGATGCCAAAGCAGAATTTGAAAATGAACTTCCTGGAAGTCGGCACCACTGCAAAAAAGCCAGTTCTGCATCAAACTTAATTAGCACGCAAATTGCGCTCATCTCTAACCATTAGCAAGCTTTAATACACTTAAACTTATTATTTTCCCTTGTTCTCAACAATACATCATATTAACAAGACAAAAACATACCTATTCCTCGTTGTATTAATAGCAAACATATTATTACATTACAGTTAATACACAGAAATGCCATCACACAGTTGTTTAATTAGAATGATATTTTTAAGCACACATTTACTTATTATTGTGATTGCAGTTTGATGTAATTATATAATCTCAGAGGATCTACAAAACATTAAAACAGAGTCGTATTAACAACTTACAGTTGAAAGAACAAGGGCAAGAAATCACTGTTACTTACTAACAGTCCCTAGGTTTTGTCATTTTTAGTGGCAGAAATTACATTTAGCTAAGCCAAGAATAAGCTCTTTGTTTATAAGCTGTCTCCTTCAACAGAGTTGCACAATGTACCATTTGGGAACCGGCCAAACATAGGCTCTCTCCTTTCAACCTCCACACTGAAAACAAGAGGATTCTATTGTGCTGAGGACATGGCAAGAGGACTTATGATGCACTTTTTAAACACTCGCATATTTGTTCTGTTCCCTCACACACAGTTTAACTCATTATCACAAAGAAAAACAACCGTCAGTGAAGAATCATGCTGGTTTATTCTCTCTTAAGAGTTATGTTGTGCAAATATTTCAAGAGCATTTTTGTAGTGGTTTACTATAGTAATGTGGTTATGGTAACAGTTTTATTTATTACTGTATTACCATCCTAAATTAAAGAGGACCTGTCACTCTGACATAAAGCCACGTTGGTGTCATTCAAACGTTAAATACAGTTGATTGCGTGCTAAAAACCGAAAAGAACTTTGTAATTACCTCGGAGTGAGAGGCCGTAATTCTTTTTATACTGCTAGAATGCTGTGCTATCCCTTTCATTTCTATAAGATGCTGCTTCTCTTAGGTAAGATATGCCAGCAATAAGGCAAGTTTAAATTAGGTTCTGCTGAACAAACAGAATGCAATCTAGGTAGTTTGTGTTATAAACTCTTGAAGCAAGTAATGTTAACTTATAGAGGGGAATTAAATTAGTCGCAAAGTGCCGCTGTAGCCTGGCACAATGTGCTCCCGTGTGCACTTCCAGTTAATACATTACTGAAATCTTCACTCCCGTTTGCTTACATCGCAAAAATGAATGGTGCAAGGCTCCGGCTGCATTTCACTATCAATTAAATTCCCCCATAGCGTGCTATTATCACCATCACTGCCTACACCAGGTTTCCCAAACCCAGTCCTCAGGGCTCCCTAACAGTGCAGGTTTTCCATATCTCCTTGCTGGAGCACAGGTGTATTCATTACTGACTGACACATTGTAACAGATCCACAGGTGGTCCTAATTATGTCACATGTGATCCGGAAAACCTGCACTGTTGGGGAGCCCTGAGGACTGGGTTTGGAAAACCTTGGTCTACTCTACACCAACCTGAACAGTCTGGGGATGAAAGAGTTAAAAATATATGTGTCAAGTTAATAGAAACTACACCCTCAATGGCTGAAATATCACTTTCATTGGGCACTGGTAACACTGGTTAGAGGGAACACGGATCATTTAGAAGGAAAAAAAACCAAAGAATAAATCTATTAGTAAGACACATTCAGCTTGCAGATGAATATTTGTTTTTAAATATTAACCCCCACCCTCTAATTGGCAGAACTGCAAAGCTACTATGTGTGGAAACCCAAAAGTTCCCAAAAAGCTCATCCCTGCCTCCACCATAAAGGTTCCATACTATAGTGAACTCTGAATTAATCCACCAGTCCATTCAAATGTATCAGTGAAGCTAACTGGACAGCTACAAAGTGTCAAACTCTAGAGAAATGACACTTTGGGGGGAAATTAAATTAGCCGCAAAGTGTCGTGACCACTCTGGAGACACTTTGTGGCGGATATTTTTACAGAAATATCTGCTCATCTATCCTTGTGCCCCATAGAGGTGCGAGGAAAAACGAGCGGATATAATTACCGTAGTAACAGTAAAAGTGCGCAGCCACGATGTTCTGAGGAACACTGCGTCTAATTGAATCTGCCCCTTTGAGGCATGTTCAGTTAGCTGCGCATATTTTCAGATGTTACGGTACCTCAACGCAGATTTCTCTTCACACCCCTATGGGGGATCTGTGATATATCCCCACTGAGTGCCTTTGCGACCACTCCGCAGGCCCTCCACGGTTATTTGCATATACCACTTATAGGGGAGGGAAGGAGAGAATTTATTGTGAATTGTAGCAGTGCAAAACATGGGAGTCCAGCAGTCCTGTCATTTGGGGGCAGTATGGTTTATATCAGTGCACAAAGTGTCAACACCTCACATATAAATTAATATCTGTGTACATTTATTGAAGCAGGTGTAGGATAGCATGGCAAAATCTGATGCAATCTAGGTGTGATATATTTATAATTGAAAATTCGCCTTTTTTTTTTCTCCATTGCACAAGAACTGTCAGAATCTGGAAAGAAAAGGGGCCAGGGGCTAGATTTACTAAGCTGCGGGTTTGAAAAAGTGGGGATGTTGCCTATAGCATCCAATCAGATTCTAGCTTTCATTTATTTAGTACTTTCTACAAAATGACAGCTAGAATCTGATTGGTTGCTATAGGCAACATCCCCACTTTTTCAAACCCGCAGCTTAGTAAACTTAGCCCTATGTGTCTAATTGTAGCTTTTTGTACAAATGTATGGAAAAGCTGAATTTATGCAACATTTCTAAGGCAAGACAAGTGTACAAAACGGTGCAATATTTTTATAATATTTGTATTATGTTTTTTTTATTTATGTATTTTTCATAAAATTAACTCCATTGTATTTAGAAGTAATAAAAATCCAGCCTACCTTGTCATTCACGCTTACCTTGTAGGGCTCCCCAAAAAGATTAAATCCCGAGGCAAACAGGTCTTCATCTTGCTGGACTTCTTGACTTCTCCGTTCCCATTCTTTTCTTTTGAGTGCATTTCGGTCTTGTTCATAATGACTATGAAGACAAGAAACAAAAAAGGAACATTAATCGTCTTGAAAAGTATATTATACCTGCAGAACACCATTAGTAAATCACTTCCTCCATACTGAATGCCTAGACATCAACACTACAGCACTTCAAACCTGATTATACCGGACACAGGTTTAATTATTCATGTATTGCCCCTGGCTAACACAAATGTCTGCAAAGGAAGCGCCAAATTAAATAACAAGCGTATAGTGGCAAGGTGTACCACGGTTATTGTACACACATCGGTGGTATATCCGATCTTTGTGAATACATGTATCCAATTATGCTTGTTACATTTATTGGTGATCAAGGGCATAAGAAGCCTATATAAAGTAATAGTAATAATAATTTATATATGTTACAGAATGTATAACATCACTAATTGTATTGTAAGTGCATTATAGATGCAATGACATGCAGTTAATAGCTGCTTACATCTGCACGTCCACATGCATTTGGCCTCAACAAGATACATTCCTGATTAGCCACAGATGCAGCTGTAAATAAATACAGATTTAATGTATTTGTAAATGCATGTGGTCCATATGTTTTTTTTTACATGAGTGGCACCCAGCGTTTAATTCACATCGACTGAGGGTGATTGTTACGTATTGATAGGGATACTGATAATGTTGTTTATTTATGTGTACACCTGGTCATGTACAATGTGTCTTAACACCCATTACCCCACTCGTATGTTTTGGACTATGGTGGTGGAGACAACAGTTGGTAAAGATTGGTTACTTTAATTAACTCACCCCCTAATTTCATATTTATTACATTAATTTTAGGTGGTGACCTATATAAGCAACCATTTTATGGTACATAATACCGTATGGTGTCTGGGACACGCATGTATATGATATTTGTAATATAAAGGTAAAGGATTAATTATTGGAGGTTTTGTGTCTGACTTTGCAGCAATGTGCACTATATCAAACCCCCTACACGCACAGAACACGTTACTAGAGATCACTAATTGTGGGCACAGTACTTTATATATTCCTTAGAGTAGCCCTCACAGTGTTGTGTGTAGCTCTATTCAGCACCATTATATCTCTGTGTTAAGTTGCCTACTCTACCACAATGTCCGGTAGACTCACAAATTTGTAGACATTCTCCCAGATTCCGGGAGAGTGCTGCAGATTCCTGAATGCTCCCCACTGCCCTGATGCAGTGGATGAGTGCGGGGCTAAAGACACAGTGAATTTATCCTGGCCCCGTCTCCTCCGTATTATGATGAAAATTGCGACATTGAGCAATGGGGGTGGGGCTTAATTACGCAATTCTAACTCTCGTCCACAGGATCCCCCCTCCAAGATCTCCAGAAGTGGAGATTTCAAATGTTGGCAGGTATGGTTAAGACACACTGGACACGACCAGATTTACAAACAAAGAAACAGCATAATCAATAACACAATCAACACTTAAGAATCCCCCTCAGCGGATGTGACTTAAGCGCTGGGTGCCACTCACATATGTATGGTTTCTTTTGGGAAATTGGACACCCACATATCTAAGCAACTTCATATCCCAATTAGAGTTCTGAGTTCTGACACACAACAATAATTGTTCATATGTTTTTTTTACTGTGTTTTAACATGCTATAACATACTCATTGCACATGAGCGTTGTGTCTATATAGAGCAACA